>NC_061121.1:80678555-80941516 GCF_002878395.1 Capsicum annuum
TTGGTTAGGCCTGAGGCCAAGATGATTTTTAGGCCTAAGGCTGAGATATTAGGCCTGGGGTCAAGATAAGTGATCACTGAATTGAGGTTATACTCTCTGTCAAGAGTATGACACTCCTCCCCAACGTGGGGTCTCTTCCTTAGGAGGATAAAATATTGGACTCCATGTAGCTCGCATGGTTTATGTAGATTAATAGAACCTCCCTTAAAACTAAAGCTTTGATATAAATTATTTCCTTAAGACTAAAGTATTTTCCCTTGCTATGAGTATTTTCCCTAAAGTGAATGAAATGCCTTCAAGTATGTTTCAAAGTTATACGATTCTAAATTTCAAGTACTTGAGTTCAAAAGAGTTATGAGTTCTTGAGCATTAAAGAAGTTTTACTCTCCATGAGACATATGAATGAGTTGAAAGTATTGTTTAAAGTTTCCTTTATCCTATGGGTAATGAGACTAAGAGAAGATTACCGATTTCAAAGTTAAACTATGATGACTCATGAGATTTGTGTTGCATGCTCCATTCTACATGATTTATGAGCTTTACATTTTATACTTATTCAAGCCATGTGAGTCATTACTTATTGCATGCATGATTTGATTAAAGAGTATTGATGTTGTTTTATATAAATACATGCATCCCCACATGCTTAGTACATTCCTAAGTGTTGATCCACATATACGTCTATGTGCTACATTGTCTTATAATGTAGGTTCAGGTGCTCAATTCCAGCCTTGTCAGTGACTTTCGAGCACCTCTGTCTACATTCCTACAGTGGTGAGTCCTCATGGTTTGAGGACCTATCTCCAGAAATTTCTGCATTTGAGAGACTATGTTACTACTTTTAGTTCATTTTGAGTCAGTTGAGGACCTGCCCCAATGGCTCTCTAGTTCATGGATTAGTAGAGGCTTTGTCAGACTAGTTCTTAGATTGTGATTGTGTTGAGAATTCCAGTAGTGTGGTCGGTTGGACCGAGTATTTTCTCTATATTTCCCTTCATATGATATGACTATGCTAGTGTTTGAATTATTTCATCTTGAGATGAGTATTATTATTAGAAACAAGATCAAAGGATTAGCTTGGGGCTATTTGTAGCCTTAAGCATCGTGTGACTTTTCGAGAGGTGATTTGGGTCGTTACAGGATGATTATGATGATATATACCCGACAACGCTAGAGGATGATTATGATGATATATATACCCGATTAGGCGGGAGGATAATTATGATGATATATGTCGGACAAGGTCAAAGGAATATTATGATGATATATATATGCCCGATAAGACCATAAGATGATTATGATGATATTTATAAGGATATTGTTGAATATCCATTCTGATTTGAGTCCGACTATACGTATTATACTATGATAATATATTTATTATGATAAGATTACATTGGGGTATGAGATTGACAATCTAGCTTAGTTGAAATTAAGGAAATAGTTATAATGTAGTATGATATGAATAGCCTTTAGTGATAAATATTGGCTATTTGATAGATATTGGCTAGTTAACAAGTGTTGGTTAATTGGTAAATAAATTACTAGTTGACAAGTGATGATTACCGCTATATGAAGATTAGTTAATAAGTGGTGTTTAGCTGATAAAGAATGATTTATTGATGCATGAGTATTAGTGTTACATGATGGTTAGTTGATAAGTATTGATTAATTAGAAAATTAATTATGATGGACACTCGATGGTAATAGTGTGATATGACATGGATGAATTCCAATTGTATTATGAGAGTTGATAATTAACGGTGGTGGGTTATCTATCTTGTTTTTACCTTCCAGGCTTATGGGGTCTTGCGATGGGTTATTTACTTTTTCGCACTAACTAGTGTATAGGCACCAAGTTTGTAATTATAATTGCATGTACTGATGCTTTATGTTATGTTATGATGATATTCTGGCTATCTATTATTCATGTATAGCGATATTAGAGATATTTCAGGTTCGTTTTCTTATCTTTACTTAGTTATGTCATCTTGCATTTTATCATTCTTATATCATGATTTAGCTCAGTCGGGCGATAATTCCTACTGAGTACTCATGGTTTTGATACCCATACTACACTTCTGTACCTTTTTGGTGCAGATCCAAATACTAGTTGCCGCCATTGATCAACATTTATGATGTGTTGATATCCTGAGATAGGGTGAGCTCTTAGAGTCGGAGTCACCTATTTCTTTCTATCTTTCTATATTCAGTCTTTTGTTTCAAGATTGATGTACTGACTATTTTTTATACTTGGGTTGTATTTTAATTAGTTGAGGCTCTTGTACTGGCTCTTCCAGGTCGTGAGATGGTAATTTTTTAGTGACTACCTTTAAACAATTTCTATTGACTTGCTTATTTATTATGTTGGATTGCCTATTATGCCTTTTTGGGGCATTTTCACCAAATTAATCAATTGTGTTTAACTTCGAGTTATGGTTTGGCTTATCTACTAGCGGGATAGAGTAGGTATCATCACTACTCGTAATTCGCGTCATGACATTCAAGTAACTAATTCGCATTTCAAGTCACTACACTTAATCATTTTCATGTCACTAATTCACTTTTCAAGTGACTACACGTAACCATTTTCAAGTCACTAATGTACATTTCAAGTTACTATTTTAACCATTTTCACTTCATTAGTACACATTTCAACTAAGTACACTTAACCATTTTCAAGTCATTAATTCACAATTCAAGTCACTACCTTAATCATTTTCAAGTCATTAGTACACATTTCAAGTAACTATACTTAAACACTTTCAAGTCATTAGTACACATTTTAAGTAACTATACTTAACCATTTTCAAGTCAGCAGTACACATTTCAAGTGGCTACACTTAATTATTTTCAAGTCATATTTCAAGTAACTACTCTTAACCATTTTCAAGTGACTAGCTAATTCATATTTCAAGTAACTACACAGCCATTTTCAAGTAACTAATTCACATTTCAAGTCACTACTCTTAACCATTTTCAAGTAACTAGTTAATTCACATTTCAAATAATTATATTTAACTATTTTCAAGTCGCTAATTCACATTTCAAGTCACTGCCCTTAACCATTTTCAAGTCACTAATTCACATTTCAAGTGACTAATCCTCACCATTTTCAAGTTGCTATTTCATTATTTCAAATGACTACACTTAACAATTTTTAAGTTACTAGTTCTCTATTTCAACTGACTACACTTAGTCATTTTCAAGTCATTAGTTTACTATTTTAAATAACTAAATCATTTTCAAGTTAGTGGCTCACATTTTCAAATGACTACACTTAACCATTTTCAAAACACATGTTCACATTTTCAAGTGACTACACGTAACCATTTTCAAGTTTCTAGTTCACAGTTTCAAATGACTACACCTAACCATTTTCAAGTTCCTAATTCATAGTTTTGAGTTACTACACTTAATCATTTTAAAGTCATTAGTTCAGTATTTCAAATAACTATACTTAACCATTTTCAAATCACAAGTTCAAAATTTCAATTCACGTTAACCATTTTCAAGTCACAAGTTCACGATTTCAATTCACATTAACTATTTTCAAGTCGCAAGTTCACAATTTGAACTGAAATATAAGTCAACCAATTTAACATATGTAATAAAGCAGAAGTAAAGGCATCACATGTCCCTCTCACACCATATACTCATCACAAAGCCTACGACTTTCAAAGCCTTTTACAACAAATAATCTCATTATAATACTACATTCAATGACTTCATTATTAGAATATAGAGAGAAACCAACTTTACCTTTAATTGGCCTCAATTAAAGATAAAGAGAAAAGGTATTGTCGGAAAATAGCAAAGCAACCTGAGACGTGGTGAAAGCAACTAAAATGTTCCAAAAGTTCATGTTAGAGACAATCTCATTGAACTAAACCTACAAACATTTCAACTCAACTCTAGATCCTAATTGAAAGAAATTAGCATGTAGGCCAATCAAAATAGTTGAAAAATACCAAACATGATCAACTACAAAGGCTTTTTTATCATTTATTAACATTTCCAAGTATACTTGAGGAACCCTCTTCTAATTCATGACCCTAATATCAATAAGATCAAGAAAATCATTTCTTTATGGTAAGGTAAAAGGTAATCATTAGTTGTACAATATGATCAAACACAAGAATTGGATAACAGTAGTAGTACCATATAGATCAACATCGAAACCCCATCAAAAATCTAACCTTTATACAAAATAATCACTATAATTTCAATAAGAATGTAGAACAAGGGAAAAGTCGTTCAATATTCAAGAAACAAAATGAAAGAGCTCAAATTCTTAGCAATCAGCAAAAGGGTTGTAACAACCTGAAATCGCCTCCCAGGATGTCACACGGTGCTTCAGGCAACAAGTAGCCCCAATCTAACCCCTTGAGCCTGTTTCTACTAATAACACTCATTCAAGATGAAATAATTCAAACATTGGCATAGTCATATCATATGAAAGAAAATACAAAATGCTCAGTTCAAATGACCAAGCAATACTGGAAAACCTCAACACAACCACAATCTAATAACTATTCTAACAAAGCCTCTACTAATGCATGAACTAGAGATCCATTGGGACAGGTCCCTAACTGACTCAAAATAAACTGAAAGTAGTAACATAGTCTCTCAAATGCTGAAATGTCTGATGATAGGTCCTCGAACCATGATGACTCACCACTGTAGAAATATAGACAGAAGTACTCAGAAGTCACTGACAAGGCTGGGACTAAACACCTGAACCTACATTATAAGACAATGTAGCACATAGACGTATATGTGGATCAGCACTTGGGAATGTACTGAGTATGTGGGGGTGCATGCATTTATATAAAACAACATCAATACTCTTTAATCAAATCATGCATTCAATAAGTAATGACTCACATGGCTTGAATAAGTATAAAATGTAAAGCTCATTAATCATGTAGAATGGAGCATGTGACACAAATCTCATGAGTCATTATAGTTTAACTTTGAAATCGGTAATCTTCTCTTATTCTCATTACCCATAGGCTAAAGAAAACTTTAAATAATACTTTCAACTCATTCATATGTCTCATGGAGAATAAAAATTCTTTAATGCTCAAGAACTCGTAACTCTTTTGAACTCAAGTACTTGAAATTCAAAATCATATAACTATGAAACATACTTGAAAGCATTTCATTCACTTTAGGGAAAATGCTCATATCAACGGAAAATACTTTATTCTTAATAAAATAATTTATCTCAAAACTTTAGTTCTAAGGGAGATTCTCTTAACCGACATAAACCATGCGAGCTACATGGAGTACAACGTTTTGTCCTCCTAAGGAAGAGACCCCACGTTGGGGAGGAGCGTCATACTCTTGAAAGGGAGTATAACTTCAATTCAGTGATAAATTATCTCATCCACGAGCCTAATATCTTGGCCTTAGGCCAAAAAATCATCTCGTCCTTAGGCCCAATGTAACATCCCGTGTTTTGGATTAGAATGAAAACCGCCATTTCTATGTGTAGATGGTCCAAAAGTCATAAATCCTATGCAAAATTTTCATGATAATCAATTATGTAGTGTGTTAACCATTTAAGCATGAATTGAGATCATAAAGGTCCCCTAACTCAAGGTCAAGTTGTAAGTTTTCCTATCGTTCGAGTTTTAGAGAGTGTCAAAACTTGAGCCAAATTCAATTGACCATATCTCTTTGGATATATTGAATGGTATGGCCTACTATATATCAAATTAAAGATCTTTGAATTAGCTTTTCATCAATACAAAATTCACCTAAAACAGACACTCGGTGAAGAAGTGAGAGCATTTTTTAGCATCAATATTCTCGATTGACTGGCCATCGTGTCGCGATGAGCCTTAAATTGACAATTGTCAATTCCAGTATCTCACCGCGATTTCCAGCGCATCGCGATGAAGCTTTATATGGATTTCCAGTCCCGTATTTTAAATTCCAAGTCCAAATTAGACACTTTCCATGGCCCCAAACCCATCTAAACACGGGATTTAATCCCCAATACACCTAAATACATACACTTTCACCAAAATTCATCATGAACTCACCCTAGGCTTTCAAATTTAAAATCTGAATATCTTAAGATTCAACCATGGGTTTTCAAAAGCGATTGAAGATTTGGAATCCCCAATTCGTAAGCTTCAAAAATTACCTATTATCTTCTGGAATTAAGGTACGCGGGGTTTTTCTAAAAATCGTATGGGCATAGAAATCATGATTTTAAGAAAGGGGCTTTCAGATTTATGAATACATTCATATTTGAGAAATCTTGACGGTATTGTTTGGGTCTTTTGACCTTCCCCAAATTGATTTAAAATTATATATACGTATGCATATGTTTTATGATTTATGAATGAAGTGAGAGCATGACGCACATAAATCCCTCTCTTGGTATGATTTTCTCAATTTTCTTATGTTCTGAATTGTTTTGAATGTAACTTGAAAAGCATGATATAAAATATCTTGATTAATGCTACAAATTGATTTGTAGTTTTGAATTTGAAAGACAGGGTTGTGCATATTGATAAATGTTGAAAATATTCATATAATGAAAGAGTTCATGATTTTGCCAAAAGCACGTGACCACCATATGCTTGAACAATCTCAACATAGCTTTGACTTATGTTCTCAGAACATGAAATCTTTTATGTTGTTTGCATGTTTGGTGGTCTGAACTGTGTTTTAATGAAAGAATTATGCATAATGCATTATGGCTCAGAAATAGGACTTGCAAGTCTTGGTGTGACGACACCAATTCAGATTATGCCATGATAATTCAGAACAGATTTAATGTATGTTTGAAATTAGACTTTTCAGATTTTAAAACTAGAAACATGCATGATTTAGAATGGGATAAAATTGAGCTTAAAGAGAATTTAGGTGGTTCCCCGAAGAAGGCGTGATTATTAAACAACTCATCGCCCAAAACTGTGATTTGCCGATCCGGGTATATTTATTACGCTATCCTAGATCCCTGAGGCATATAAGATTTAGGAACTCCAACCCTTACGGCACACTTGGGTTAGGGGCTTCCCCGCCGAGTCAATAGAGGATTCCATACCGCCCGTGGAAAATCAGAATTGTAGAGGAGTGCCACCTAACTCACAAGTAATATACAGATTAGAACTTGCATTGACAGGCAGGTTACATGTTTTTCAGAAATGCACCCATGGGTTTTGAAAACCACTTGATGTATAATATTTTGCCAAGTTGTTCTCAACTGTTTTATTTATATAAAAGCTTTATTTTGGAATACTTTGCATACCAGTACATCTGTATTGACCCTCCTCCTCCCTCCAAGTTCTGAGGCTCAGTCTAGGGGTCCAGAAAGGTAGTAGATTCATCAGACAGAGTTGCAATATTCAGTTGGTGAGCCTTCTCTATTTCAGAAGGCCTGTCTTTCAGATTATGTCTCTTATTATTATTTTGGTCTACTGGGGGACTAGTCCCGGTTTTCAGAAAGTTGTCAGATTTTCCTGTAGTAGAGATTTCGCAGACTGAGTCAGATGTTATTACATGTAGTTGATTTTCAATTTTCATACTTATGCTGAATTCAGAATTGACCATGTTTCCATAGCAGATTATATTTTCGAATCTTCTTTATTTATATGAATGTGTGCATTCTTACCAGATAGAGAGGGATATTCTGGTCCCTCATGGTTTGGGATGTCCATCACGGCTAGGCCCTGGTTCGAGTTGTGAGAAACTTGGTATCAGAGCACGGTTCATGGTCCCAGGGTGTCTACAAAATCGCGCCGGGTAGAGTCTTGTTTATGGGTGTATATCGCGTCACACTTATAAGCAGGAGGCTACTAGGTATTTAGGAATGTTTCCTTTTCTTCATGTTCTAGTTCATGCTATTGAACCAGAATGTTCCTCTTCCATGCTCTAATCTGTGCTATGGTATTGCACATACGAAAGTAAAGCTATCCCAATTCTTTCCTTACTTTAATGTGCCCAGATATGTCTCATTATTAGGGTGATTCAAGTGCAGAAGTTTAGTGTCTAAATGGTATGGTCCTTTCTGGTTGAGCCACATAAGAGTTTAAAATTTGTGTAAGAACTTGAGAAGAGTTCGTTAGTGCCTCAGATTGTATTGATTTTGGTGTGAACTTTGATTCTGATGAAATCGTGCTTTTTGTCCTATAGTATTAAGAGTATTCCATCTCTTTTCAAAATTTATATTGCAAATGTCATGCTTAAGAGGGAACGAAGTGTAGTAGAATAATGGAACTGTATTTCCACCCGAGTAGTAGTATAAGTTAAGTGTCAGTTTCATGATCTATTGGTAGTGATGTTGGACCAAGAAGTTGGTAATGTGAAGTCACAAGTTAAAAGTTAGAGTGAGGGTGACTTGTGTGTAAATAAATATTTTAGTTGAATAACCACTGTTTGAAGATGATTTACCACTTTATAGTGATAGGCTAAGGAGGTAGCTAGTAGCATGTATGGATTGTATGGTAGTCTTTGGGGCTCTTTTGAGTCACCAGCATAGATGCTTTGTTATTCATTTCATTTTCTTGTTCAAAACACAAAAAAATCAAAATCTAGTGAAGCCGTGTGAGGCCTATTTCGATTCACTGGCAACTTATTGTTCAATTTGCTGTTGGGGCATTGGTTAGCCCGAAAGACATGACTAGAAACTCAAAGTGACTATAGCGGGTTCAGAAGGCTGTCTTTGAAATATCACATTCCCTCACTTTAAGTTGATGATAGCCAGATCTAAGGTCTATCTTGGAGAAATAACTTGCACCTTGCAACTAATCAAACAGGTCATCAATTCTCAGAAGAGGATACTTATTTTTTACTATGACCTTGTTAAGCTGAAAATAGTCAATGCACATATGCAAAGAACCATCTTTATTCTGCACAAATAGAATAGGTGCGCCCCAAGGAGAAATACTGGTCCTTATGAAACCTTTGTCTAAAATATCTTTGAGTTTATCTTTCAACTCCTTAAACTCAGTAGGTGCCATATGGTATAGCGGAATAAAAATAGGACAAGTGTCGTAAAGAAGGTCAACCCCGAATTCTATCTCTCTATCAGGAGGCACCCCTGGGAGATCTTTCGGAAAAACATCTAGAAACTCATTAACAATTTTGACTAACTGAATAGTTGGAGCCTCGGACGTAGTGTCTTTGACTCTAACTAGGTGATAGATGCAACCCAAAGATATTAGCTTTTTCGATTTTGAGATAGGAGATAAAATGACTCTTAGGAGATACCGAACTCCTGGTCCACTCAAAAACTGGCTCATCAGGGAACTGAAACTTGACCACATGGGTACGATATTCTATAGATGCATAACAAGAATGAAGCATATCCTTACCCAGAATAAGGTTAAAATCCACCATGTCTAACTCTATCAAATCCGCAAGTATGACTCTATGAAGAACAGTAACAAGACAATCTCTATACACTTGTTTAGCAACAACTGACTCCCCTACTGGCGTAGAAACTAGGAAAGGCTCAGAAAATCTTTTCGGGACTTATTTTGAAATTCACAGCTACAAGTGGGTTCACATAAGAGAGACTTGACCCGGGGTCCAACAACACATAGACATCAAAGCAAAAGACATGGAGCATACCGGTAACAACATCGGGAGAGTTCTCCTGCTCCTGATGGAATGGTAAGGCATAGAATCTGTTCTGGCACTGACCACCAGCAGTGCTAGATGAAACGCCCTGAGCAGGGGCAGGATGGGGTACAGGACCGGGTGCACTAGTAGCCTGTGCCTAATGTCGGGTATCTCTGTTCCTCTGTCTAGCATGAGGACAATCTCTAGGTTTGTGTCCCTGCTTGCCACAACTAAAACAACCCCTCAAAACTACGAAACACTTATGGAATAATCCCTACCACACTTAGCACAAGGAGGATAACAGGGTCTGTTACCAACATTATTTTGTGAACTAGACATAAAAGACCTTACCCCTTACTCCTGCCTGCCTCTAGGCGTAGGAGCACTAGATGATAAAGGTGCTGGCATAGACGAATATCTCTGAAACTGAGGGTGGTTCCCTCCATGGAACCTAGGCTAGCTAAACTCATGCTGCTCAAATCTAGCCCTTTTGTTACCCCTCACTCTATCTCTCTCTCTAATCATATTTGCCTCTATCTGCTGGGCATGCATCATCAACCTAGCTAGATCCATATCCCTATGTAGCATCGCAGTCCTATACTCCTTCAGTACCAACCCAGAAACATCGATCACAAACTTGTTCATACTAGCCCGGGTGTCAGAAATCAAATTAGGAGAAGACTTGGCCAACTGGTTGAACTTCAAGCAGTACTCCTTAACAGTCATGGAGCCCTGTCTCAAGTTCATAAACTCCCTAATCTTTGCCTCCCTCATCTCAAGTGGAAAGAAATTGTCCAAGAATGCATCTTGGAACACTTGCCAAGTCATAGGAGCAGCATCTTACCTCTACCCTTCCTCCACGATACAAACCAGTCATAACCTATGTCCTTCAACCTGTAAGACGCTAACTCAATACTTTCTTTCTCAGAAATATGCATCACCTACATGATCTTTCTCACCTCCTAAAGGTACAACTGTGGGTCCTCGCCTGTCTTAGACCTAAAAAATCTAGCGGATTCATTCGCATAAAATCACAAATCCTAGTCGCAGCTACCTCACCTCCCTGCTAATTAGAAACTGCAGCTTAGTTATTGGCCCGAACATTGGCGGGCCTAAAAAGCCGCTTGAAACTCGATTTGAGAAACAGTTTCATTCAAAGGATCAACAGGTGGGGGTTTCTCATCATCGTTCCTATGGGAATTCGCTCTCTGGAGAGGCATTTTCTGAAATAGAAGAGCATGAATTATTAGAGGAGAGGGACAACTGTAGGAACGATAGATTCTGAAAGAAGAAACAACTTTTTCCTAAAATATCTCGTAACCTCTTTCTCATAAATGTGGCACGCTACACACCGATGGTCAAGACTTTACTTAAGGTAGCTTGTTAGTCTCCCTAGGACTTCTTAAAACCTTAGGCTCTGATACTAAGTTTGTAATAACCCAAAATTGCCTACCCGGACGTCCACGATGCTTCAGGCTACAAGTAGCCCCAAGCTAACCCTTTGAGCCTGTTTCTACTAATAACACTCATTCAAGATGAAATATTCAAACACTGGCACAGTCATATCATATGAAATGAAATACAGAGAAAAATGCTCAACCCAAATGACCAAGCAATACTAAAAAACCTCAAACAACCATAATCTGATAACTAGTCTGACAAAGCCTCTACTAATCCATGAACTAGAGAGAAATTGGGACAGGTC
The DNA here is from genome assembly GCF_002878395.1 of Capsicum annuum. Lineage (NCBI taxonomy): Eukaryota > Viridiplantae > Streptophyta > Magnoliopsida > Solanales > Solanaceae > Capsicum > Capsicum annuum. The sequence goes on from NC_061121.1 coordinate 80,689,846, forward strand.
CCTAACTGACTCAAAATGAACTGAAACTAATAACATAGTCTCTTAAATACTGAAATATCTAACAATAGGTCCTCGAACCATGAGGACTCACCACTATATGGATGTAGAGAGAGGTACTCGAAAGTCACTTATAAGGCTGGGACTGAACACCTGAACCTACATTATAAGGTAATGTAGCACATAGATGTATATGTGGATCAGCACTTGGGAATGTACTGAGTATGTGGGGGTGCATGCATTTATATAAAACAACATCAATACTCTTTAATCAAATCATGCATGCAATAAGTAATGACTCACATGGCTTGAATAAGTATAAAATGTAAAGCTCATTAATCATGTAAAATGGAGCATGTGACACAAATCTCATGAGTCATTATAGCTTAACTTTGAAATCGGTAATCTTCTCTTATTCTCATTACCCATAGGCTAAAGAAAACTTTAAATAATACTTTCAACTCATTCATATGTCTCATGGAGAGTAAAAATTCTTTAATGCTCAAGAACTCATAACTCTTTTGAACTCAAGTACTTGAAATTCAAAATCATATAACTATGAAACATACTTGAAAGCATTTCATTCACTTTAGGGAAAATACTCATATCAACGGAAAATACTTTATTCTTAATAAAATAATTTATCTCAAAACTTTAGTTTTAAGGGAGATTCTCTTAACCGACATAAACCATGCGAGCTACATGGAGTACAACGTTTTGTCCTCCTAAGGAAGAGACCCCACATTGGGGAGGAGCGTCATACTCTTGAAAGGGAGTATAACTTCAATTCAGTGATAAATTATCTCATCCACGAGCCTAATATCTTGGCCTTAGGCCCAAAAATCATCTCGGCCTTAGGCCCAATGTAACACCCCGTGTTTTGGACTAGAATGAAAACCGCCATTTCTATGTGTAGATGGTCCAAAAGTCATAAATCTCATGAGTCATCATAGTTTAACTTTAAAATTGGTAATCTTCTCTTATTCTCATCACCCATAGGCTAAAGAAAACTTTAAACAATACTTTCAACTCATTCATATGTCTCATGGAGAGTAAAAATTCTTTAATGCTCAAGAACTCATAACTCTTTTGAACTCAAGTACTTGAAATTCAAAATTGTATAACTTTGAAACATACTTGAAGGCATTTCATTCACTTTAGGGAAAATACTCATATCAAGGGAAAATATATTAGTCTTAAGGAAATAATTTATCTCAAAGCTTTAGTTTTAAGGGAGATTCTCTTAATCGACATAAACCATGCGAGTTATATGGAGTCCAACGTTTTGTCCATCTAAGAAAGAGACCCCACGTTGGAGAGGAGAGTCATACTCTTGACAGGGAGTATAACCTTAATTCAGTGATCACTTATCTTGACCTCAGGCCTAATATCTCAGCCTTAGGCCTAAAAATCATCTCGGCCTCAGGCCCAACCTATGGTGGCACATAGTTCAGGGGTTAGAAACCAGGGTAACTTACCCAGCTCGGTGCTAAATACTACTCCCTTTAGTTTATCTTGCTCATCTCGTGAAAATATACTTTAAAATAATATCATGGTTCATCAAGAACCCAATAATCAAATCTATAATCTCATGTAGTAAAGTGGATTTCAAAACTCCATGACCATTAGGTCAAAACATTTCTCTATAATCTCAGAATACTCAAATCATAGGTGCTTATAGCATAATAGTTCATAAAATTGCAAGTCTCAAGTAGGGCTCAATAACCCATAATTCAATCTTAAGTTAAAACTCATCAAACGCATAATAGATAGCATATCGATTCATAACTCATGTAGAAATCTGAAAATTTCAGCAATTTATCTCAAAATCTCAACATACTCATATGCTTCAATATCTCAAACATTTCAACTATTAAGTTCTCAAGGATTAAAATCTTGGGGTATAGACCCAACTGCAATTTCTCAAAAAAAATATGTGAAAATCATACCATTAGACTCTCAATTCATGAAAAACATCAAAATAATGCAATCAATAATAATGGGTGAAAACCCTAATTCAAATTCATGTAAAATCTTATAGATTGCAGAAAATTATAGTTTAAATAAGTCTTTGGGCACAAGGATGAAAGGATTACCCTTGTTCAAAACCCCACGTACCTTAGATTATGAAATTAGATTAACAAGCTTTCTTTAAACTCTTCTTCTTACTCTTGAGAGAGGGTTATTGCAACCTTTGAACTTGGGAAACTCAAATCTCAACTCAATTTGTAGAATCCATGGTGAGTTCTTGGATTTCTTGGAGAAGGGTTTTAGATTTGCTCTTGAGGGAGAAACCCTAGCCTTTGAATATTTTTGGAGATAATGAGGCTATCAAGTTCATTTAGAATATATATTTGAGGGTTAAGAGGGGACCCAAAAGCCCCTTTTAAAGAGGACTTAAAAATACTAAATGGGGGCTGCGACGGTCGAAGCGACGGTCCATCGCAAGTAAGATGTTCCGTCAGGTCATCCGTCGTATAGTGAAAAAAAGGGATATACTGCCTAGATGTGATGGTTAGATCGATGGTCCATCGCAGGTTCGACGGTCCGTTGGATCATCCTTCGCTCGATGGCCAAGATGAAACCACACTGCCTTAGTGGCGACGGTCTCAGCGACGGTCCGTGCAGCCTTGACGGTCCGTCGTCCTAGCCGTTACACTTGGGCTAGGAAAGGGAGTTTCTTCCTTGGATGTGATGGTCCATCCCAGACTCGACGGTCCGTCGGATCGTCTGTCGCACCTGGGCGGTTCCGACAACTCTCAGTAAAACTGCCATAACTTCTCACTCCGATGCTGGATTAGGACAAAATTGGTATCGTTGGAAAGATAATTCAATTATATGCATGAAAAAAAGTCAAATTTAAGAAAATTCTATATGGTTTAAATACCAATAACTTGGGAAGTCACTTCTCATTCTTTTAGGGCTAGAATTACACTTTGCTTGACACGCTCTAAGGCTTAGACTACGAGGGAACTTTGTGGGGTCTTACAAGGGTTGAGAAAGAAATTAGACTTTCAAACTTAAAAGATATCAAAGGTCTCTAGTGTTGCAGTGTTGTTGTACCTCCGTCGGCGACGTTGTTGTCCATCCAATAGTTGTTGTTTCTGCTTTTCTTCGATGAAAGAGAGAGTTGTTTGAGAGTGATGAGTGTGAGAAATATGAGTCTATTTTAGGCTGCTAGGATAATTAAGAAAGGGGTAATTAGGATGGTTGGGTCAGCTCAAGGTTGGGTTAGGTTGGGCCGGATATTAAAAAAATTAGAAAAATCGACCACTTGTGGTCAGCTTTTATTAGAATAAAAAAATTAATAAATTGTATAATATTTACAATAACATACAAATAATTTAATGTAATTTTTATAAATCGAATAATTAGTTAATTTATCATCACATTAACACGAGTAGTATATTTTCTCAATTGTATAATAATATCGATGTATTTCGTATACTAGGATGAATTTTAGGTTAATTAGATTTTGAATAAAGTATTATATACCTCGTAATATAGTGTACCAATCTAATGAATTAATGGTTAATTAGCTTACATTATTATAACTTTAACGGTATATTATTACCTCGATTGTATGATATCTACGTATTATTCAAAATACTTGGATATATAGATTCAGTTAGCTAGTTTTTGACTAATGTACATCACTACATGAAATATACATATATTCGATTGACTATCAGCTTTGAAATATGTTCTATATACACACATACACGATTATATTATCTTGTAATACAATGTATTTCATATATACTCAGATAAACTATCAATTAATTTAGCTTACATTATTATAACTTCAACAATATATTATTGCTTTGATTGTGTGATTTCAATATATACTTGGATACATGTAAGTAGCTTTTGAATACATAATAAGTACATCAATGCATGAGATATACATATATATACAAACACACTTTATCAACTATCAGGTTCTAAATACGTACTATATATATCACACACACGAGTGTATTACCCATAATGCAAAGTACTTCATATATACTCAGATGAATTATCGGTTAATTTAGCTTACATTATTATAACTTGAGAAAATAGCCAAAAAACCCTCCAACCTTTACCCCAAATCCCAACTACACACTTATACTTTGTGGGGGTTCTATGACCCTCCTGAACTATTTAAAACTGAAATTATAAAACCCCTAAAAAGCCACAACCACATTTTTGTTAGGTCGTGAAACACACACGTTTTGACATGTGTAAAATGTATTTAATTTTATTTAATTCATTTTCCTTCCAGAATTTACTTCATTTTTTTGTTCTTTTTTTTTCCTTTCTCTACATCTTATTTTCTTCAATCTCAAACCATTTCCCCCTTTCTCTTCATCTTCTTTTCTTCAATCTCAAAATCCAAAATGAACTCATTAAATTTTCTTTACTTTCTCTTTCTATCATGTTCTTTAATTTCAGAAATCAAAGAATACCCATTTATCAATCTTTTTCCTTTTTCTTTTCTTTCCTTTTTTAATTTATCAACTGTGAAAATTGATGTTGAATTTATGATTGTACAAGATCTTTGGTGTTGATTTTTCATAATTTCCTGTGAATACCCACCTGATTTATTTTTTGTGAATACCCACCTGATTTGATGCTGATTTTTAAATTTTTTAAAATTCAAGAAATGTGGATTTGATTGTTGTTTATATCATATGTGAAGAAAATCATAGAGTACAAGTCAGTAAAGATAAGATTGTTGTTTACTTCACAAGTTTAAGAGGTGTGAGGAAAACCTATGAGGATTGTTGTCATGTTCGAATGATTCTAAAAGGATTAGGTGTTAAAATCGATGAAAGAGATGTATTGATGTATTCAGGGTTCAAAGATGAGCTGAAATAATTACTGGAAAATTAATACAGTGGAAAGGGATTGCCTAGAATATTTTTAGGTAAAAAATACATTGGTGGAGCTGATGAAATACGGCGAATGAACGAGGATGGAAAGCTCGAGAAGTTTGTCGAAAACTGTGAAAAACTGGAGGATTGTGTTGTAAATGAAGGTTGTAATTGTGAGACCTGTGGAGATATTAAATTTGTACCATGTGAGACATGTTCGAGGACCTGTAAAATTTATTATGAAGAAGAAGATGAAGAAGAATAAGAAAAAATTAAAGACGATGAATATGGCTTCCAGAGACGCCCAGATTGTAATAAAAACGGGCTTATTCGTTGTCCAGTTTAATTTGTTGTGATTAAGGTTGATCACAAAATTATCTTGGTCTTTTTTTTTACCTTATTTTGTTTGGATTTTTTTTTACTTTTTGGATGATGTTTGTTGTATAGTGAGGAGTTTTGATTAATATTAATATATATATATATATATATATATATAATAATTTAATATATAAAAGAAATATTAAAAATAAAGTTTTAATATTTTTTTGTTGCTCACTCTCTTTAAGAGAGTGAAACACACTCTCTTTGCCATATCGGCCTTCAGGTGTATTATAATTTCAGTTTTAAATAGTTTAGGGGGCCATAGGACCCCCTTAAAGTATAAGTGTGTAGTTGGAATTTGGGGTAAAGCTTGGAGGGATTTTTGGCCATTTTCTCTTATAACTTCAACAATATAATATTACTTAGATCATTTCAAATAAAAGTATTCAATTTATACTTGGATACATTTAGTTAACTTTTGACTACTACGTACATCAATAAATGAGATATACATACATACATACATACATATATACACACACACACTCTATTGACTATCAGGTTATATGCGTACAATAGACATCACATATAGATGAGTATATTACCCTGTAATGCAACATATCTCATATATACTCTAATGAATTATCGGTATTATTATAACTTTAACAGTATATTATTACCTCAATCGTATGATATCAACGTACTATTCAATATCTTAGATAGATTAGTTTCTGACTACTACGTACATCACTACCTCAGATATAAGTATACATATGTGCACATATATATATATTGAATACGTACTATATACATCACATGCACGTGAATATTACCTCATAATACAGTGTATTCCTATACTTGATGAATTATCGGTTATTTACCATACATTATTATAACTCCAACTATATATTATTACTCCAACTATATATTATTATCTTGATCATATGATATCAACGTATTCCATATATGTATACATTCAATTAGCTTTTGACTACTACGTAAATAACTACATGAGATATACACGTATATATATATATACATATATATATATATATATATACATACGTACTCAATGGACAACATATTTACTTTATTGAAACGTAAGCAAAAAATAAATATTCTATTTAATGTTATTTTTTATTTTATTTAATATATTTAATATTTCTTAATTTATTTTTAATATTTTTTTTTCAAAACACGACCACAAGTGGTAGGTTTTTCTTAATTTTTTTTACAAAAAACGACCAAAATATCAATTGATTTCTATTTTTATTTAATAAAAACCTGACTACATATGGTCGGTATAATTAAAAATATTTAATATATTTTAAAAATATGTTTGGTTTTATATATTAGTTTATTAAAAATCAAACTAACCACAACTGGTCAGTTTTATTTAATATTAATTATTTTTTATTTATATTATTTTCTTGAAAACAAGATTTTTTTAAATCAAAAACTGACCATGAGTAGTCGTTTTTGTAAAAAATGTGGTCGGTTTTTATAAAAAAAATATTTGATATATTTTGTATAAAAATTTAAAAAAATTAAAATAATTATTTTATTTATTTTTTGTTACTACCAACCACAAGTGATCGGTTTTAGTGACTTATTTTTTGTGGCTTAATTTAATTAGGTTACCATAATTTTAAAATATAAAATCGACCACTTGTGGTTGATTTTTTATAAGGAAGGTTTAAAACAAATATATGTAGATTTTTTCGCGACCACCAACCAACAACAACAACAACAAACCCAGTATATTCCCACATTGTGGGGTCTGGGGAGGGTAAGTGTACGCAGTCCTCACCACTACCTCTACAAAGGTAGAGAAGTTGTTTCGCGACCACCAACCATGGTTGATTTTTTGTGGTCTATTTTTCTGTTTATTTTAGTAGTGATCTCATAAATCAAAACACAATGTGGTAGTGTCGACTCTTGCCCATGGGACATAACTTGTTGTTTGAAAGTCCTTCTGCTAAATCCTATTTCTAAGATAATATTTAAAAAATATCTCATAAATCAAGACACAATGTGTTAGTGTCAACTCTTTTCCATGAGGCATACTTTTTTTTGAATGGAATCCAAGAGAACAAAAAAAGTAAAAGAAAAACAATAGAAGTTGAGGAAAAATAAAAAATAAAGAAAAAAACATTTAAATAAAATTAAAAATTAAAAAAAAATAGGAGTTCAGAGGAGAAAAGGAAAAAAAGTTAAAAGAAAAAAGGTTGAGAAAAAGGGAAAAAATAAGAGAAAAGGACAAAACAAAAAATAAAGGATGAGAAAAGAAATTTAAAAAGAGAAAAAAAATAATGAAAAATAAATAAGAGAAAAAAATAGAAGTTGAGAGAAGAAAAGGAAAAAACGTAAGGTTGAGTAAAACTAAAAATATAAAAAAATAAAAATTAAAGTAAAATAAAAAAGAGAAAAAAATAAAAGTTGAAAGATATATAAGCATAGAGAGTTCTTAAAGTTATTTGAGATATAGAGGGGTAAATATGTAAAAGTTCTATACATAAAAAGGAAGGAAGACTAGTTTTGTATGATTTTTCTTATGGGAGACAAAAAAACAAGGATAACTTACTTAAAACTGCAACTTTACTTGCTATTGTTATACAATATCTCAATCCCAAAATTGATTACAAATATCTCATTTTTACAATTTCTCTCTCTATAATTCATATACATAACTCTACCTTCCCATTTATACACTTTTTTGCCTTAGAAAATTCCTACAATCAAGGAGCCACATTCAATAGGTTACCAAGTTTGAATTTGCAAACCCTAGTTCTCCAAACATCTTTACTGCCTCTCATTTGTCTTTACTCTCCAACACTGCTTCTCCGTACATATGGCCCACTTTAGCGCATTCTGTTTCCAGATATCTCTTGTTATCTTTCGTAATGGGAGTCAAAATAAGGACTCCACTAGAAATTACCAAACCATAACCCTTGAGCCCTTTGTATTTTACAGGATTATTTGTCATCAACTTTATTGTTCGAATGTCAGTTTGTGTCTCAGCCAAGTTGTGAGATGTGCCTTAGCCATGGAAGTCTAGCAAACATTAGGAACTATGTTTGCATCTCAATCGAACGTGATATTATGCATTTGTATTCATATACATAGCTACAAAGTATTAGTGTTGTTACTTTAACCCTGTAGATATCATGGCTATATATATGTTTGGGGTAATCGTTCAATATGTGTTGTTACTTCGTCCCATATGCATGACATTATTATGTATATAAACTCATGTACTGTAAATATTTTATGTATATGTGGTGAAACAAACATTGATGGTCCATTTATTTCAGCATATATACATTACAGAGTTATGTATTATAATGCATTAACAGTGTTGTACATAGTACAGTTATGTATATCAACCCATATACATAATTATGTTATGTATATATATTAAAACATACACTGCTGGACTATTGTATTTTCAGAACATATACATTACATAGCTATGTATATGTTATGCATTAACAGTACTATACTTAACACGGTTATGTATATGGTTCTGTTAGACAAGCTGATCTGTGTTTATTTCAGCCTATATACGTAGCATTATTATGTATATGGAAGAATATTAGGCATGAATATTAAGCATTGTTTTACGTTTTCATGTTTTGAAAAATTTTGTTTAAGTTTTGTTCCTTAATCTCTAATTCTAATCATTAAAGTTGATTTGTTGTTTCAAAATTTTAAAATTAAAAATTTGTTACTAAATTTAAGGGATCCATAAATATATAGCTAATTACGTTAAGGCGGATATTTTATTTCCTTAATTATAGTTAAATCGGTTAGTTCAAATACATAAGTAGTAATGTATATCGGTGTCCAGTTATGTATATGAATAATTAAAATCTAGGAGAAAGAAAAATTAAATAAGAAAATCGGGAGAGAGAATAATTAAGGAGCAAACTAGTGGGATTTATGTTATTTATCAAAAAACTAAGTCACCCACGATGGAGGCCATTTATGTAGTTTACTCTGACCTTTGTGTTGTGTTGCATAAGTATTTAAGTGGTCGTTTGGTAGACTGTGTTGAAAAATTAATGCTTGCATTATCTTTGTGTATTATTAACACCTTGTTTGATACACTTTTCATCCTATGTATTATTAATATTTGCATTAGGTATACACTTTATTAGGTATTAAGGAATGTATTACTAATGCATAGATATCTATGGTATTAATAATACAATGGATTCTAATGCATGCACTAGTATAGTTAAAGTTACAACTGCCCCTCAAAATCTTTTACACGTCCTTTCCATCATATTTAAGTGGGATATGTTAAAGTTACAACTGCCCCTCAAAATCTTTTACACGTCCTTTCCATCATATTTAAGGGGGATATTTTTGTAAAAAACTTTTTTTTTGGGAATTATGCAATTCATGTTATTTTTAATACACCAAACAAGCACTGCATAAAAAATGCATAACTTATGCAAGTATAACTAACGCAAGTATTACTAATACACAACATTTTGCACTACTCCTGTACACCCTAAGAAATGAACCCTAAGTGTTTTGACTTGATAAAATTCAATCTTTTGGTTAATAGAAATTAATTTTTCATAAATCAAAAATCGAATTGAATAGTTGAAATTTTAATCAAAATCGACCAACTAAACCAAAAAAAAATGAAACCGAAGTTAAAAATAATTTGATTCGAGCAAATTTTTTTATTTGAATCAAAATATGCCCAGCCCTAAATACTGTCATATGTGATATCATACGAGAATTATGATAAATTGAATCAATTTATAAGCTAGATACATATTAGTAGAGAAGAAATAATGGCCAATATGAAACACTCTTAGTGCAAACTAACCTATTTTGAGAAATAAAATACTTTTTGCAATATTTTTAAAAATTATTCAACCAATTTATTGCAACAGAGAGCTTCCCATTTAGTCATTACATAAGCACAATGATTGTTGAATACATAATAATAGAGAATCTCAATACTTAAAAAATAAATTACATGTTCTCGTTAGAAATTTTTTTTATCATGCCGAGGAATAGAAAAGGAAAAATTGGACAAAATGGTTAATGAATAAGATTTTTGACACAAAAAATAGACAACTTATCTATAAGCAAGAAATTACATGGTATGGCCTCCATAATAGGTGTGTGTGTGTTTTTGTCGAGAAAATGGCCAAAAGACCCCCTAACCTTTGCCCCAAATCCCAACTATACACTTAATCTTCACAAGATTCCTATCACCCCCCTGATCTATTTTTTCATACATTTATTAACCCCCTAAATGCTGACCTATCAAGGAAGGTGAGAACACCCCTTCTAGGCGTGCTAGTTCAGTCCCAACAACTCCAAAATTATGAATTTTGCCTTCCACATGTATAATACACGTCAATAATTGATTATTTCATGAAATAAATCATGAAAAATCTCCTTCTCTTCTAACGATCATATCCCTTCTTATTTAGATGACTTCATCTCCCTACCCACTATCCCCAAGCCATCTCCTTTATTTTTTTTATTTATTTCACCTACGTTTTAGCTATTAATCCCAATTTCTACTTGAATTCTTGAAGTTTTATTTTGTAATATGGTCCAAGTATTAATTTAGGATTTTTAATTTGATGATTAATTTTATCGGAATTCATCAAATGATAAATTTGAAATTGAATAAACTTTGTATGGATGAATCAGACCCAATGCTCAATTCTGTTGTGAGATGCAAACATGGTATTTTGCTTGACTTGCAACCTTCATGGTCAGAGTCAAATACGAAAAGAAGATTTTGGTCTTGCTCCTACTATGGTATATGTATTTTACATTATATTTTACTCTCACTTTATATTCAAATTATGTTAATGTACTGATTTCTACAAAAAATTTCAGTCTCAAAAATGTAATTTTTTCCTGTGGAGGGACAAAGAAAAAGTGTATTCAAGATCAAATTTTATCATTCCAAGATTGGTGAACAAAATCAATGAGTTGGAAGAAGACTTATGGCTTAAACAGGTCCAAATTGATAACTTGACGCGGGAGAAGAGGCTCAATGGAAGATGGTGATGGTGTAGGTTCAATGGGAAGATATTTTTTTGTATTTTGATTTGTGTTGCTGCTATATTCAGCAGCAACAAATCAACTGAAAGTAGTTGCTAGATCTGATCTACTATGGTGTATATTTTATATACCTCTCTCTAAATATATCAGATTATGTTTTTGTTAGAGTGTCTTTTGCCTAGTCGTACTTCAGATGTTTGTTGTATTGTTGCTATGTTATTATTTGAACTTACGAAATTGTGTCTTGTGTTGTTGCTATGAAATTGTGTCTTGTATTATTGTTATGTTATTGTTTACACTTGATGTGTCTTGTGTTGCTGCTATGTTATTGTTTACACTTGCAAAATTGTGTCTTGTGTTGCTGCCATATTATTGTTTATACTTACAAAATCGTGTAATGATAATGTTGTTTAGGCAAAGCACTGTGCTACTGCTATGTCATTGTTTACACTTAGATTGTGTAATGACAATGTTGTATTGACATTATAGTAATATCACCACCATTTAAACAACACAATAATAATGTCTAATGGCACATTCATCAACAAAATATTCCAACTTCACACAACATTATCATTCATACCACAATAAATTCACATTCATAATCCCTAACTATTAGGCAACATTCATCAACAAAATACAGTGCTTAAATTATTTTCCAACACCAAAATAAAATTGTTTTCATATCAATTGGACTAACTTAAAACAGTGCTTAAAATACATCAACATTGCTACAATTTCCATGGCATCTTGGACTGTGAAGAAGTGTTATTTTGACTTGAATGGTTTGAACTACTTCCTATTGTCTTCTTTCTTCTATTCTTTTTAAGTTTTTGTAGTTTTCTTGTTGAGATTGCTGATTAGCTATTCCATTTTAATTTACTGGTAGTACTTGGTGTATAACCAATGTCACCAGTTACATCAGTTGATCTTGTAACCTTTTCTTGACCAATAGAGTATATCTTACTGCTTGGCATGCCAGGCTATAAAGAAGGATAAAAAGTTTAACAATCAACATATATTAATGACTCATAATTTACACATGATATAACAAAGTAAGAGACTTACATTCAGGACTTTGAAACCATTTTTAGCTTGAAACACACCGATTTTGTAACGCCCCAAAAATCTATCTCGAGATGTCACACGATGCTTAGGACCACAAGTGATCCCAAGCTAACCCTTATACTGGTATAACTCATGAGCAACTGATTAAAACACATAAATCTGAAGAAAAATGCGAAAAATGAATCTTTTCTGAACTTGATCAATTCAAAACTAAATCCACATGATTACAACTCTGCTTTTACAAATAAAATTGAAATTAAATACATTAATTCCACTGAATGTCTATGAAGTCTCTACTAGCATTGATTTTAAGTAGCCGGGAAATGAGCCCCAGCTATCCTAAATCAATACGATTGAATGAAAAAAGTAAAATGCTACACAAAATCTGACTGACTTGAGCCCTTGAATTAAAAAGACTCATCACCTGCTGACTGGAAGCTGCAACTGTCGGAGTCTGAATGTACATACTAAAACTTGTACCTACATTATGAGACAATGTAGCACATAGACATATATGTGGATCAGTACTTTGAGGATGTACTGAGTATATGGGGGTGCATGCAACAAGTAAAAATAATATCTCAGAATCGTCATTTATAAAATATGCATGCTAAATGTAAATGACTCACATAGTTTGTGGAATCTAAAATCTGAAAGTCAAAATTATGAATAATAAAGCATAAAAATCTAAATCTTATGAGCCATTACACTTAGTTATAAAAATTTGTATTCTTTTCTCATTCTCAAATCATGTAAGCTAGAAGAAATATGAAACTCATTCTGTATAGTAAATACTTTTATCTCAATAATCTGTTTTAAGATTGAGGGACATCTATTTGGGAGGTTCTTCTAACAGACATACACCATGTGAGCACCCATGGAGTCCTACGTCTAGCCCCCGTTAGGTAGGATAGTTCTACCCTTACCATCGGAATAGAACAATCTGATCTGTGTGATCACAATCTGAGTCATCCACGTAGATGTGGGAATAAATATCTGTACCTACAGTGTCACGTAGTTCTGTGAAAAATAGGGCACGCTAATCCCACACTTCCCGCTTGGTGCTAAATACTTCTCCCAATCTTATGCTCAAAATCTTATGAAAATCCACTTTAAAAAAATGATCTCATGGTTTATAATGAAACCAACTGAAAAATCATAAATCTCAATCTGTAAAGTGGATTTCAATTCTATTGTGACCAAAAGCTCAAATCTCTCTCCAAATCTAAGGATAATCTCATCATGGGGTGATTATAGCACAAAAATTCTCAAAATAACAATCTTTAGTTAGGGCTTAAAGACCCACACTTCAATCTTATAATAAAACATCTCAAAATTCATACTTGATAATGTAAACATTCATAAATCATCATAAAATATGGAAGTTTTATCAATAAGCATAATAATATCAACATACCCATGTAATTCATCTTCTAAAACATTGAAGATCTCTTAATCTCATGAATAGCAACATAGGGTATAAACCCAACTTCAAATTCATAGGAAAACTCATAAAAATCAAGTATCTTTGTAATTAAAAACAAGTTTTGGGAATAAGGACGAAAGATTTATCCTTGTTCAAACCCCACATACCTCAATGAAGATAAAATTGTGAAAAGAATGGACCCTTAAGCTTGATCGAAAAAATCCCTATAGAGAACTTTGAATTTGGAGCTTAACTTCATGATTCTTGAGAGATGACACTTGGATTTTGTTCTTGGGAAGAAAGGAAGGGTTTTGATTTGGTTACTGACTTCTTAGTGTTAGGAGAGAGGATTTTATATGATTAATATATCATAAAAATGTTTAGGAGTGATTAGGGATAGTTTAGGGGTGTCAAATGACTTAGTTGCCCTCGGAATAACTCAAAAATGAAATGTCCAAGTCGTTGTACCATGGGGTTTGCATCGCATAAGATATGGCAAACTTTAAGGTTTGCGTCGCACAACCTATGGCAAACTTTATAGTTTACGTCGCACTCCCTATGGCAAACCCTTTCCAGTGAACGTTTGCAATTTGTTAGGCGACACACACCCCTTTGGAAAGCCATAACTTTTCGCTCGAGTATCGAATTTTGGAAAAATTGGTATCGTTGGAAAGATAATTTAATTATCTACAATTTAGTGGTTCTTGAGATGAAAAATTCCATGTATATAAAAAGTTATACACGTTTAAAGTCGATCCTTGTAGAATCAAATATCAAATATTGGACGAATCAAATGATCTTAGCTCAATGGCTCTAAGTGATTCCTATGAACATTTTTAACTTCAAGAGCACTTCAAATATGAGAGTAAAGATTATGAAACTTATATTCACATGGGAGTCACTAGGATTATAGCTTATACACGTAAGAACGACTGTTCATAGACTAGCCCAAAAATATGGGGTATTACACTATCTTTCCCTTGGGAACATTCGTCCTTGAATTTGGATAATTAAGCTGAAGACACTGAGGAATCTGAGGCTATAAGCTATCATTCCCAACTGAGATAAACTGAATAGTTGAATTTTAAACATAATGAGCTACTGAAATGATCTATGAGTGAATGAATTCTCATGAATCTTACCTATATGGATGAGATAGACACGAGAGTGTCAGCTTATGAGTAACCATTACTTTAGGCTGGATCTAATTTCGCAAGAAAAGATGATAGGTTTATGACATGAAAAACTCAGGGTATTACAACATCCCTTCTTGGGATCATTCTTTCCGAAATAATACTGATTTGGTTGAAATACTAGGAAAAGATTAAGATGATACATAGGATATTTACGAACTGAATCATGACTTAATATCTGAAACTGAAACTGATGCATGAACTGAGCTGAATTCATAATTTACATGGATGCGAACATTTTAACTTATGAAGTGGCCTTACTCTCTAAACTTTGATTAGTAAGACTAAACAAAATGTTGGAAATCTATAGGAGTTTATCTGCTTGATTACTAAACTGGATTGCAAGCTATACAGACTGAATCATACTGAAAGCTTATACTCAACTGGAGTACTTCTTCAACAATCCTTCTAATAAGATCTAATAACATTAGGGAGCAACGAATTCCTAGGCACACTTCTACCTCATACCTGCAACGTCATACTTAATCTCAAATCAATAAACTTATATTCTTGCATTCACTATTTCAAGCCTATAGTTCACCTCCATATAACTAGCATCACTAACCAAGCAATCGTTATTTCCACCTTGATGATCATCTACTATTCAAATCTTGTATCTAGTTCTAGGCATGATTAACAACAAACCTCATATACTATTCTCACGTGGAAACTATAAAATAAAACATCAAGAAATACTATTCCACTAAAACCTTATAAAAATAATAATTTATCAAGATCATATGGCCCATCTTATTATAATCCATTAACATGTCCTCCCTCTACACATCTCTACTATTTACCCATCTATACATCTAAACTTCTTTTATAGTTCTATAAGTTTCAACTAAACTCCTTTTTGGAACCTCAAGGAAAGCCTAAATTGACAATACTAAACCACCGAGTACTTCATTAATAATCTATACTTTTCTAACACAATAATTACCACCAATAACTCCTTTCATACCTTAATCAAACAATAATTCACCTTAACTAATAATTCATTCTCTACCTTCCACTAAATTAACACACAAAGATATATCAGCATAACATAAAATCTATAGCATGCATAAGTTTATCTCTATACTTTCTATCAATCGTCATTCTCACTCTTCTTGTCACTACTCATCTATACCCATACTTCCAACTATAATAAGGTTCTACTATTCATAAATCATAAAACTAAAGTTTATAATATCCCTCAAATGTACACTATATTTGACAATCTAGGTTCACACTATTTCCTCACATGAGCATTATCTGTACAAAAAGAGGTAACAGGCAATCTGAATACTTATCTAATTCTGTATCAACTGACCAACTCATAAGGATGGGGGCATAACTTTCAACTTAAGGGACTTATGACACACTAGAGAGTTCATCTCAAGCCCTTTGTGTGACTTCTAAAACTTCTGCTAACAAATCTGAGAGCATTATCTGGGAGGAAATTGGAACTTGCCGATTATGTTATCTCAAAAATAGTACATAGAAAGAGAAGAATAGATTAACATTATGGATTCTGGGGAGGAATCTGAAAGCATATCTGATTTAGGCTTAGTGCACGATGTTCATAAACATGATAAAGCACATCAATCTTCGAAACTCAAAAGCAATGATGGGATTCTTTCTAGCTTTCTTATAATCCCGTAACTATCTTTGGAGAATTATGCTTAACTAGTTCTAGTACCTCAAAAATGAGGCAGAAATGGCCTGAATAAAATAGGACGATAAGCAGTATAAGTTTCTTAGAGAACCTTTCTATAGCACGATCTAAGACTTGAAACAATGGAGACACTTCCTAAATGTCTTGTAGCCTCTCAAAAAAAAAGTACAGACATCTTCGTACCATTCTGCAAGACTCATCTAGACACGGCTTCACAAATACCCTAGGACACTTGAACCTTATGCTCTGATACCAAGTTTGTAACACCCCAAAAATCTATCCCGAGATGTCACACGGTGCTTAGGACCACAAGTGATCCCAAGCTAACCCTTATACTGGCATAACTCATAAGCAACTGATTAAAACACATAAATCTAAAGAAAAATATGAAAATTAAATCTTTTCTGAACCTGATCAATACAAAGCTACATTAAGATGAATACGACTTTGCTTATACAAAATAAAATTGAAACTGAGTACATCAACTATACTGACTGTCTATAAAGCCTCTACTAATACTAACTATAGATAGCTAGGCGCGACCCCAACTATCACTAATTAATAAATGTGATTAAGAAAATAAAGAACATAAATAAATCTAACTGAATTCCCCGAAGTAGAAGGACTCATCATCTTGCTAGCTGGAATATACAACTGTCTGAATCTGAATATGCATACTAAAACCTGTACCTACATTATGAGATAATGTAGCACATAGACATATATGTGGATCAGTACTTTGAGGATGTACTGAGTATATGGGGTGCAATGCATAAGTAAAAAATTATTTCATCATCATAATTTATAAAGTCATGCATACTAAAGGTAAATGACTCAAATAGCTTAAGTAAATCTGAAATTTAAATATATAAATCATGAATAGTAAAACATATAATTTAAATCTCATAAGTCATTACACTTAGTTCTGAAATCTGTATTCTGTACTCATTCTCAAATCATATAGGCTAAGTGAAAAGGGATCACCTTTTTATGTCTGAAAACTAAAAGTTGTAAGTCTGTAACTAAAATCTCAAGTAAATCAATATCTGAATAAGTTAGTGAGCCTTTACACTTAGTTTCTAAAATCTGTATTCTTTTTCTTATTCTCAAATCTTGTAAGCTAAATAAAGTTTGAAACTCATTCTGCATATAGAACACTTTATCTCAAATCTTTAAAATAATTAAATTTTTTTAAAGTGGATTTTCTTAAGATTTTGAGCATAAGATTGGGAGTAGTATTTAGCACTGAGCAGGAAGTGTGGGATTAGCATGCCCTATCCTCCATAGAACTGCGTGCCATCGTAGGTACAGTTATTTATTCCCACTTCTACGTGGATGACTCAGATTGTGATCACACAGATTAGATTGTTCTATTCCGATGGCAAGGGTAGAATAGCCCTAACCTTACGGGGGCTAGTCGTGGGACACTGTGGATGCTCACATGGTGTACATGTCGATTAGAAGAACCTCCCAAAATGTCCCCCACTCTTAAAAAAAATTAATTGTTTTAAAGATTTGAGATAAAGTGTTCTATATGCAGAATGAGTTTCAGACTTCATTTAGCTTACAAGATTTGAGAATAAGAAAAAGAATACAGATATTAGAAACTAAGTGTAAAGTCTCACCAACTTATTTAGATATTGATTTACTTGAGATTTCAGTTACAGACTTACAAATTTTAGTTTTCAAACATAAAAGTTTTCAGACATAAAAAGGTGAACCCTTTTCACTTAGCCTATATGATTTGAGAATGAGTACAGAATACAGATTTTAGAACTAAGTGTAATGGCTCACGAGATTTAGATCATATGTTTTACTATTCATGATTTATGTATTCAGATTTCAGATTTACTCAAGCTATGTGAGTCATTTACATTTAGCATGCATGACTTTATAAATTATTATGATGAGATAATATTTTACTTTATGCATTACATCCCCATATACTCAGTACATCCTCAAAGTACTGATCCACATATATGTTTATGTGCTACATTGTCTCGTAATGTAGGTACAAGTTTTAGTATGCACATTCAGATTCAGACAGTTGGAGATTCCGGCTAGCAAGATAATGAGTCCTCCTACTTCGGGGACTTTAGTTAGATTTATTTATGTTCTTTATTTTTTTAATCACATATATTGATTAGTGATAGTTGGGGTCACATCATAGCTATCTATAGTCAGTATTAGTAGAGGCTTCATAGACAGTCAGTATAGTTGATGTATTCAGTTTCAGTTTTGTTTTGTATAAGCAAAGTTGTATTCATCTTATTGTAGCTTTATATTGATCAAGTTCATAAAAGATTTAATTTTTGTATTTTTCTTCAGATTTATGTATTTTAATCATTTGCTCATTAGTTATGCCATTATAAGGGTTAGCTTGGGATCACTTGTGGTCCTAAGCACCATGTAACGTCTCGGGATAGATTTTTGGGGCATTAGACATTCCTACTACTCTTTGCCTTTTGAATGGAGCTGTGTTTCCCCTACCACTACCAATCCTCTTTTTGTAGTTCCAGATATTGAATATGATGCACCAAAATTAGGAGGTGCAGAAGAGGATGCTGGAGAAATAGTAGGTACTAGAGGTGCTAAAGGAGTTGTAGGTAGAGGAGTTGTAGTAGCACCTACTGAAATTATTCTTTTAGGTCTCCCTCTTTCTTTTTCTTCTTGTGGAGGTTCACTAATGGCTTCTGATGAAGTTTTCTATAAATATAAAAAGAATGTTATGAATTGAGCAAATTAGAACTAAATTCAAGTATAATATACCTTTGGCCTGCCTCTTCCCCTGCCTGAACCATTACTTTTTCCTTGAGGAGCAGCATAAGGTGCTTCTGGTAGAGTTCTCTACATATATAAAAAATAATGTTAACAATTAGACTACTGTTATAACATAATGAATTCAAGTGAAAAAATTCCTTTGGTCTGTCTCTTCCCCTGCCTGAACCATTATTTTTTCCATGAGGAGCAGCATTAGGTGTTTTTGTTGGAGTTTTTTACATATTAAAAAGAATTTTAACAATTTGACTACTGTTATAACATAATGAATTCAATAGAAAAAATTATCTTTGGTCTGCCTCTTCTTCTGCCTGAACTAGTAGTTGTTGCTACTGATGGTGCAATTGGTTCTGCTAGTGGTGCTCTATGAGGACACCCCTTTTGTTGTGGCCTCTAACATGGTACACACTACATGTCATTGTTAGTCCAGTTCTAGGCAATTTTCCTGACTTCTTTGTTTCTCCAACTTCCTTCCTCTTAATCTTAGGTGGTCAGCCAGGTAGGGTTGTGATTTCAGGTGGTGCAACGGTAATGTTTGAAGAAACTGGCCACATTTCTATATTTGTAAGTAGTTCAAGAACGTTGGCATAAGTCCTCAAATATGTTTCCTTACTGTAGCAGTTGTCATTATATTTATACAGATGGTACTTTTTTAACAATATTGTAGCCTCACCATGTGCACATGGTATGCCCTTTAACTGCCACACCCTACAACTAAAAGTCCTCTTGACAATATCAACTTGGTGTTGACAAAGTCCTTCTTTCACTTCAAAACCAGCAACTCCATTGAACTCAATGGTATAATCCATAGACTTGTTGATGTTTTCCTCTAAAACCTTCAAACACATTGAAGAGTAATTGGACTTCCAAGTACTTGGAAACTCCTTTAAAGTGTCTATTTTTGTCATCATCTTTACTCTAATTTCTTCTAGCATGGTAATAATGCTTGTGCCTAGCAGCTAAGATCCATGCATTACAACACTCAAACATGTTGTTATCCACAGAATCACATTTCACTTCAGTGTTGAAGTAAAGCTTGCACCAGTAACTAATATTGAAGTACATTAAGTCATCCATCATTTTTTCAGGACCAAACAACTTCATTTTCTATATGTTTTTCCTTAATTGAGACTCAAATATACTTTTGGCTATCCTCTAAAATTGTTGTCTTCTTTAAAATCCTCTCCATTCCTTAGCCCAATTAGGTAAAATGTGTCTTGCACATTTTCTATGCTCAGATTGAGGTAGCACCTGCTCAATTATTGTAAACAATCCTTACAATACAATACATGAAATAAAACAAGGTAAAATTAGTACATAATTATATTGACTTGGCTAAACTAAAAAAAAATTACACATAATACAGTACACATACCTTCTGCATATCTGTAATCAAGGTGAGACCTTCTCCTTCTCCAAGTCTTAGGTCATCCCTTATGCACCTAACAAAACAAGTCCATGTGTTTCTATTTTCCTTTTCAATTACTACCCGAGCAAGTGACAGCATCTGGTTATTTCCATCCTTGCCAACAGCAACTAACAATTACCCTTTACAAATATCTTTAAGAAAACAACCATCTAAACCTATACATTTCCTACAATGTACCCATGCCTTCTTCAAAGCATCAAAATAGATGTAGAAACTCAAAAATTTTGGTTTACCTCCTTCATTAGCCTCACCAAGTTTAACAACACAACTTGTCCCCAGATTTGTTCTTAGCAATTTATCCTTGTAGTCAAGAATTCTTCCAAATTCCACAACATGATCACTCATGATATCTTTCAATACTTTAGCTCTTGCTCTTCTCACAATAGTCTTACCAACATACAGTTTGAATTTTTTTCTAATCAATTCTTGAAGATTAAATACCCTTATATTTGACTGCTCAATTATTCTTTCTCTGAAGGTTTTAGCTAAAAACTTTGCATTACACAAATAATTTCTGGTTGTCTTGTTGCATTATGTTTTGGAATGTAAGTTTTTATTATAAAATCATTTATTGTGTTGTCAATACCTGCATACAAAAGCCATGGACAAATATCCTTGCATCTAACTCTAACCTTTTTTGGTTTATTCACCCACTTTTCCACGGGAAGACTCTTTCTTACTACATATTTAGTCACAGCTCTTCTAAATTCATTCATATCTTCAAACACCATACCCAACTGCCAAACAACTTCCTTTGCAATTGGGTCATGAATGATTTTCTGGGTTGTTGTCCTTTTTTTTCTTGACAACTTAACAGATCTTGCCCTACCAGATGCAAGCACATCATGTTCTTCATCACCACAACAATCATTTTCATCTAACTCAAAACTCCCCTCATCAAAACTTGCAAAATAAGGCTCATCACCTCCCAGCCTTCCTTCATGACTTACTTTAGCTGTTTCAGTGTCATCAAACCCTAGATCTGGTCCTGCTTCACCTACTGGTACCTCTACACTGTCAACTGGTAGTATCTCATTTCTTTTTCTCCTTTGAAACTTTCTCTTTTTAGCTCTTAACTCCCTAACCTCCTCATGTACAACACCACCATACTCCTCATCATCATCATCTCTAACTAATTCTCCTTCTGAATCAACACTATCCTTAGTAGAGTAATCAGAACACTCTACTTCTTTTTCTGAGAAATCACTTCCAGTAGGACCAACATCTATATCATCAACTGCAGCAGTACTAGGTGAAGCAACACTAGCTGCAGTAGCACTAGGTAGAGCAACAGAAGGTGTAGCAACACTAGGTACAGCAGTAGGTGCCGAAGCACTATCTGCAGTAGTGAAATAAGGTGTGGTAGTGTAAGGAGGTGAAGTTGAAAAAGAAGTAAAAGGGCCCTCCACATTTATATGGCCCTCACCTACCATAAAGTTAGGCCTATTATGAAAAGATGCACCAGATTCCTCCATATTCCCATGAATAACATTTTCTAAGAATATAGGGTCCACAACAATTGGTTCATCCACTAAATGCTTGACAAATACATCCGCTTCATCCTCATTTTTCAAGGAACACATCATTTCAAAAATATCCATATCATTATCCACATCTACCAAAATGCCACTATTAGGTGGTTTAATACTAAAATTGCATGTTGTGCTATATCATAATTTTCTTGTATAGTCTCTCAATTCAAAATATGACATCTTGTCAACATCAACATCTAAGAATTCTGTAATGTTCTCACCTTTATAAACTGACTCTCCACTACTTAAATCTAACACTCCATCATGGTACCATCTTAGAAGAATCAAAGTAAAACCATTCATGTTTGACCTGATGACAATAAACACTCAAATAAGACAAAGTAGCATAGCAGATATATTATTGAAATCAAGCATTAATATACTTTAATACAACTACATTATGCTTAAACAATAAAGAAAAAACTCAAATTTATATCACATTATGCGACTTAGATGAGAAAGGTAAAAATTATTGTACTATGGTACAAATTGAACATCTACACAACAAAATAGTTACATGCACATGCTACTACACATAATTTATTGCTTAATTTTTCAGATTAACAATAAATCCTAAAAAAGCCCTAATTTTTAATTACCTCACTTAAACAATCAACAAAAACCCTAATTAGAGATGACCTTAAGAACATAATATGTTGTTAATTGAAAACTTAGACAACATTTTAGCAAGAAGCACAACTTAATTTTCACATAATAAGCAGTTACCATATGCTTAGGGCAAACCCTAATTAACAATTAAATTAGTGTAGGGCAAAAATGAGTCACCTCTACTAAATTAAACCGGCAATCAAATGCGTAATCTTCGAAAATGCATAAAACTTTATCATTAAAAGTAGATTCACACACCAAAATGGATAAAATTTGCATGAAAGGAGAAATTAGCGAAGCAAGAGAGGAGAGAGGAAGTTAAAAGGGTAATTGGATTAGAATAATGGGACCATTTTACGTTTAGGAGAGAAATGACATGGAAGGCGTGGGACCAGTACATGTAAACACGAAGGTATTATGATTTGGGTTATGTTGACAGGTCAGCATTTGGGGGGTCAATAAATATATGAAAAAATAGATCAGGGGGTGATAGGACTCCCATGAAGATTAAGTGTGTAGTTGGGATTTGGGGCAAAGGTTGGGAGGTCTTTTGGACATTTTCTCTTTTTTTGTCCTAAAAAGGAAATGTCTTCAAAAATTAGTCTTCATTTTTATGTATAGGACAAGTATCTTTTTGCCCATCTAACCTCAAATATTTTTATACTTTCCATGTTAATTTATCTCTTAACTTCTATTTTTTTCTTTTTTTAATTTTTTCCTTTATTTTGATTTTTTTCTTTTGTAATTTTACTTTTATTTTTTATTTTTATTTATTTTTCTCAACCTTTATTTTTTATTTTTTTTCCTTCTCTTATTTTTCTCAAACATAATTTTTTTTAATTCACTTATATCAACCTTTATTTTTTTCTTTTCTCATTGTTTTTTAATATTTTTCTTGAACTTTATTTTTTTCGTCTCATTTTTGTTTATTCAACCAATATTTTTTTCTTAACCTTTACTTTTTTCTTTTTTTCTACTTCTTTATTTTTTCCTCTTTCTTTTCTTCTATTTTTTTCTTTTGCTCGACACCTATTATTCTTTGCTAACGAACTGAAAGTTAGATAATTCACAAAGAGTATCTTCTTTCTTTGACATTGTTGTAAACCTAAGGGCGTAAAAGTTATTGGGTTAAGTCTTGCCACTAAGACAAGCGTTATAGAACATCTCATAAATCTTGATACAATGTAGTAGTGTCAACTCTTCTCCATGAGACATAACTTGTTGTTTGAAAATCCTTGGACTAAATTTTGCCTCTAAGGCAATAGTTATAGAGCATCTTGTAAATCAAGACATAATGTGGTAGTGTCAACTCTTGCCCATGAGGTGTAAAACTTGTTGTTTAAAGTTTCCTGGGCCAAGTCTTACTTTTAAGACAAAAGTTATAGAATATCTCATAAATCAAGACACAATGTGGTAGCGTCATCTCTTGCCCACGGAATATAAATTGTTGTTTGAAGGTCCTTGAGTTAAATCTTGCCTTTAAGGCAAAAATTATAGAGCATTTCAAAAATCAAAACACAATGTGGTATTGTCAGTTCTTGTCCAACATTATAACTGAAAATGACCACTCGACTGTAGTTATTGCACCGAAGGTGCATGTTTGTAGCCTATTTTGTTTGTTTTTATACTTAGGATAATCCATTATTAACAATAAAATATTTGAAACACATCTAATTTTCTCATTCTTTTTTTTATTCTTAAAATATTAAGTACTAATAACATATCTCTTTTTTTCCTTTCTAATATTTTTTTAAAAGAATTATTTTCTTACTCTGCTATATAAAAAAAAATCATTCTTTAAATTTTTTTGTTGCTCATTTCTTAAAACTTTTTCTCTTTTCTAATCATTTCTTTTCTTTTACAACAACAACAACAAACCCAGTATATTCCCACATAGTAGGGTCTGGGGAGGGTAAGATGTACACAGTTCATACCACTACCTCCGAAGAAGTATAAAGGCTCATTTCTTTTCTTTTGAGAAAAAAAATATATTTCTATTATTTTATTATTTTTTATTTATACTTTAATTATTAAAGTGGAAGCGCACAGTAGTCAAATACATATCAATATTGATACGTTATATATTCATTACATAGATATTTATATAATATTGATATATGATTATACACAATTTATACAATGTCGATACATGACATACCTATTTATACACTATCGATACATGCTGATACATGGCATACCTATTTATACAATATTGATACATGTTGAAATATGGCATACCTATTTATCTTATACATACACGTTTATATGCTATTATATAATATTGGTGCACGCTTATACACCATTTATACATTTTTGTTACATTGCATAACTATTTATACAACTAGTCATAGTTTGCTCATGCTGAGCCGGGGCCCAAACCATAATGAACTTTATATTTGTAATTTTACTTACTCTATCTTATTTTATGTAGCATGGTATTTAAGAAAAAAGGAAGAATTTTTAACTTGTGGCTTAAAATAATTCTAATATATTTGTATGGTTGTAAATCATTTCATTAAGGATAAAAAAGAATTTTTAAAGCTAATTATTTTTAATTATAGTAAGGTAACATTTCTTTTTTAATGACTAAAAAAAGTATTCCATACAAAATGAGGAGCGAATATTTTTTATCTTGTTGCTATTCTTGTTTTTTATTTTATTTTTATGATATTATATTAAGGGGTAAAGGTAGTTTGACAATATTTCAAAATATTAATCAAATAATTTTTTTTATAAATTAAAAGAATGAAGTTTTCTTAGAGTATATTTTAGATTTTATTTTTATTTTCAAACACATGAATGCACCAATGCTCTTTTCCTTTTTATTTTGGGCAAATAACATAAATCTCAATAGTTTGCTACCTAACTACACTCTCTCCCAATTTTTTTCATAATTACACCAAATCCCATCCAGATACATAAGTTATGATACATAACTAGCAAATTAATTGTGTATGAAAAAGGAAAGTGATGGGAAGAGATTAAATGAGAGAGAAACTAATGGGATTTTGATTGGAATATGTTTCTTGAATTCCTGAAAATTAGCAACAAATTCATAATACAAATTTGAATCACCATTATCAACATCCTTCAATCACAATTCTCTCAAATCCTCTAAATCAAAATTCAAATTTGAATCACCATCATCAACATCCTCCAATCACAATTCTTTCAAATCCTCTAAATCAAATTGCTGCACAAAATACAAAACTAAATCAGAAAAAATGTCAGAAAAACTTATACATACCTAATCCAAAACATATTATTGATAATGCTACATAAGATACTACGTGTTTTTTTAGATGAATTATAAATACAATACATGTGTATCAGTTGTACTCAATATTTTGAATATATAAGTTGCAAAATAATCCAAAATAATTTTAAAATTTAATATGTATTAGATATAATTATATAAGAACATAAATCACATGTAAATTTATGTATGTATCAAAAATATGCAACGTCTCAGTGTATTATACTTATGTATCAGATTCACCGTTTATGTATGTATCAGAAAATATGCAACGTTTCAATGCATTATACTTATATATCAGATTCACCATTTATGTTTGTATCAGAAAATATTCAATGTTTCAGTGCATTATACTTATGTATTAGATTCACCATTTATGTATGTATCAGAAAATATGCAACGTCTCAGTGCATTACACTTATGTATCAGATTCACCATTTATGTATGTATTAGAAAATATGCAATGTCTCAGTACATTATACTTATGTATCAGATTCACCGTTTATGTATGTATCAGAAAATATGCAATGTCTCAGTGCATTATACTTATGTGTCAGATTCACTGTTTACATTACCATTAGTTAAATTTTCTACTATGATACATAATTGTAATGTATATGAGAGAAATTAATCTATCAAATACACAAAAATCATACTTTTGGTAATGAGTGTATTTTCGCAACATCTTTTCTTCTTCTTTTTTAAAGAACAATAACGGTCTTTTTTGTTTTACTACTAGCAGCATCCCGTAACTTCTTCATCGTTGTAGGCTTGTTCCGATACTTAAATCTATTTTCACGAAAATTACTATCTTCATAATCAAGATAACTAAAACATGGCTCATCCAAAAAACGGATGGGGTAATTAGCAAAATCTTTATCTTTTTTTATCTGGGATAAATTATGTATGCAGTAACCTAGAAGGAATTGTGTAACTATACTTTTGTGATGTGCTTGTGAAATATATAAAAGGGCATCTTTGAGTTGGACTAGAATTTGTCACTGAGTATAGTTGGATTTTTTTCTGGCGGCCAATGCCCATAACACGCGTACTACAACTTTTTTTTTCTTTTGCTTATTTTTGGAATTTTGTCACTTCGAGTTAATTACAGATGAATTTATTGCTAACTTTTATTACTTAGATTTTCCTTAATCTGTGACAATCTCACCATGATTTAGGGAGAAAAATTAGGAGTTGTGTGTTATGTATCAGATAAATAACTTGTTTAGAGGTTTAGAAGGGATTTTTGTAATTAGTTTAGTGGGATGAGATTTTAAGTAATATAGAAAACTTAAGGTGTTGTTTTATGTAATTTATCTTTTTATTTTACTGGTAGTTTTTAAGATCAAAGCCTTTAATGATCCAAATTGAGTTTTACCTCATGTTGAAGTAATTTCATCATTTTGTTCTAAATTAAACTTATATTGACAAATCCATTTTTCATTATGTTTTTCTCAATTAAACTTATATTGATTAACTTATTTATTACAATAAATAAAAACATAATGACATTCAAAGTGATATACTAAATATTTAATACACTAATTATTGTATGATAATATCAATAAAATTAACTTATAAATAAATATCAAATTAAATTTAAATAATTAAAAGACTTGATTCAACAAAATACCTTTGCAGGTGTCCTTCATATAAAATCATACAAAAGAAATTGAAAAGTTAATGATTTTTTTGAAACTTTAATAGTTTCTTTTCCCTAAAAATACACGTTAAGAAAAGTTGCATTTTTTTAATTTAATTTATTTATTTAAAAAATTTATATTGATATTTCTTAAATGTGTATGAAGCTTCAATATTTCATGCTTAATTTAACCATTTTTTCCTAAATATAAAATATTGATTATCCTATTTTTTGTATAAAATTTTATATTAAAAAGTGTGAAAAAAGTCACGCTCATTTTCAATTATTTAATATCATTACCATTTGTATAGTTAAGTTGTGTTTTTTTTTAATTAAATTTTTCAAATATTTTAGCTATATATAAATAATAATTTTTAATTTAATAATTAAACACGTATTAAGTTAGAAGGGGAATGTCATGATAATTTGTTTACTTGTCCATGACCAAGTTGTTAGAAAAAAAAAAAAGATAATTTGAAATAAAACTAAGAAATGTTTTTACAAAATAGAAAAACAATGAATTTTTGGATCAATTTAAAATTGGAGGATTCATTCTGAATTTGATCGTATAAATAGTTTTTTATGATATCACTATCACTTTATATGACTCGTCATTTTTGTAGCATTTAATAAGCCCATATAATTGTTTAAAATTACCAAAATACGCGAAAAATTGAAGAGTAATTATAACCTAAAATAGGATAAAATTGACAAAAAAGCTTCATGTGAGGATTACCAAAATCTCTTTTTCTCTCTTATATGTGAAGTAATATCGATACATGTTTATACACCATTTATACAATATTAATACACATTGATACATTATTTATACAATAATGATACATTAAATATACACTACATAACTGTTCATACAATATCGATACATTACATATGCACTACATAAATATTTGTACATCTATATATGTTTATACAATTTTGATACATGAAAAAATTACACGAAATTTTTTTTAAGAAAAAACAAAAATGTTTTCTTTATAAAAAAAAAACCTGTAAAAAAGCAACAAAAAAAGTTTTTTTTTTTTTTAAATTACTGCAGGAAAAAACAAAGAAAAAGGAAGGACATTGCCTAATGACCATTTTAAGTAATAAACAAAAACTTGACTATATTTATTATAAACTTTTTACTTTTTGTATACATATGAATTTTCAATAAGAAAATATAAATAAAATAAGTTGAAAGGAGAGTGTAGACATTTTATGTCTTTCAAACTATATTTATTGTAAACTTTTTACTTTTTGTATATATATGAATTTTCAATAAGAAAATATAAATAAAATAAGTTGAAAGGAGAGTGTAGACATTTTATGTCTTTCAAACGCTGTATTGTTGCACTGAAGTAGGAATACAAATAAGGGTGTGTTTGGTATGATGGAAAATGTTTTCTGGAAAATATTTTTCTATTTTTCTTGTTTGGTTGTGGTAAAATATTGGGAAAATATTTTCCAAGATAACTCATTTTCCTCTATTTGAGGGATAATGACTTCCCTCATGGACCAAGAGAAGTCATTTTCCGAAAAATGACAAATATGACTTATGCCCCCACCCCTCATCCCCACCCCAACAATACTCATATTTACATGACTCAAAAAATTCATATTTCTCAAAAATTTACATTACTCGAAAATATTTTTCACTGTGCTTTGTTTTAATTCTTCTCTGGTTGAAATAAAAAATAGTGAAGTCCGAATTTTTTCCTTTTTCATTGTTCGTTGAATGTATTGTTATTTTCATATGCGTAGAGGAAGACTTACCTATGTTACTTTTGCTAATTGCATATTTTATTTTGTCATCGATGTAACTTGTTTCACAAGGTTGAATAAGCTTGTCGTTCCGTTATATTTCTATTGCTTGTAGTATCTTGAGATTGTCCTGACAAAATGTTGAAAAGTGTCTCCTATATTTGCTAATTAATAGTTTTTAAAATTTAGTGATTGTAATATTTTAGTATTCGATATTAATATTATTTGCTATGCTTAAATTAGTTCTTACAAATTGTTGAGTTGCTAGAGACACTGATATACTAGTTAACAGTTAGTAGTATTTTCTAAAAAATATTTTTTCACTCACCAATCAAACACTAGAAAATATTTTTTACTCACCAACCTAACACCATAAAATATTTTTCAAAAAATATTTCCCACTCACCAACCAAACATGAGAAAATAAGTAGAAAACCAACTTATTTTCCACGGAAATATTTTCCATGAAAAATATTTTTCATCATACCAAACACGCCCTAAATGTCTAAATAACACATTAACTATTTACATCGTGAAGAAGTATCACGAATAAAATTATAAAGGTGTGTGAAATAATAGAAAATATCATAGATAAGTGGGATTAATTGTCAACTAGTGAATTTAACCGCGCTTCATGCGGTCAATAAAAACAATAATTAAAATAATTTATTTGAAAATATAGCTGGGATAGAAGATTTTAAATAATTTCTTATGTAACACATAAAAAAAAGATTATAAAGTTAATGAAATCACCAATAATATTTTCAGTGATATTCATATAAGTGTGTTTTCTATACATCAATTAGAAATTAAGATACATATGATTACAAACTGATTTTGAGGACATACGGTATCAAAAAGTTTAAATTAGCTAATACGTATATGTGAATAAAAGTTCAAAGTAAAAAGAAAATTTCAAGAAAAATGATAATATTATTGTGGGAAATAATAAGTAGAATTTGAGGATGAACTTTGTTTTATATTATTTAATTAATAAAAATAAAAGAGATTATTTTCATATACAAAAATTTAAAGAGTTATTTCTACTTATGAATGTTTTTATCATAGTTACATCTTAGAAAGATAATATTTTTTTTGTAATTAAATTTTACGCTTTCAAAAAAAGATCTCTTAAATAAAAGTTCTCGTTTTTATTTAAATTTAAAAAAGACATATTTTCTTTCACTCATGTATGTATGAGTCTATGATGTTGCTTATTGCATGTACTTTATTCTTCTTTGACTAATACATACTCCTATTATATTTTCTAGTATAAATAACATAAATATCAATCCTTTTTAAAGTAATTACACTCTCTCCCATTTTTTTAATTATTTTATTCTCTCTCCCTATTAATATACATAACATAGCCAACATATACACAACATTCTATGTATATGTTAAGATTTTTGCAATATGTTTAGGGAGTTGAGTTTTTTGTAATATTGAAAACATAAGTTATGTATTTGTGTAATTTTTAGTATTTTCTATAGGAGTTTTACTCCCCCCATTAGCACTTGCATATATGTTAAAAGTTATCATATTTAAATACTTGTCAATTCAAAATTTCTTTAACTTTATTTTTAACATTATTTATCATAAAATAAAGAGGGGTCTGATATATTAATTAAATTACACTCACAATTATTTTTTCTAATGACTCTAATGAAAAGAAAGAGAGTTATGAGATAGAAAATTTTTGCTCGTTAAAATAACTTATATTTAGATAAAAGAAAACATCACACAAAATATACAAAAATTGTGAAATGAAGAAAAGTGAGAAATACTATATTAAGACACATTTTAAATTACGGTATTTATTTAGGGACAAAGCCACCAAATAAAAGAAAGAGATTTTTTTTTTTTTGTTGATCTTCATTGAATCGTAGAATTTTCAGTTATACAGATCTATATCTTTCAGTTCTAAATTTTTATGTTTTTTGATTATTTTTTTCTCATGGTATATTAAGACTCTTGAAAAAATTTTAGGCAATAAATTTTATTTGATAGTACTTGATATCGTAGAATTTTTTATGAATTCATTAATAATGAAATTATGCTCCTCCATTAAAGTGGGATAAGAAATATGGAACATGAGAAGGTTGTAACAACGGGTCACAACATAAAAATAAGTTTAAAGCCAAAAAAGACAAAATATTCATAAAAAATGAGTAAAAAGCTAATATTAACAAAATAAATTAAAATAAAATATTATTATTGATCATAGAAAATTATCACATTACCTACACGAAGTCCAATTATTTTATATGACAGATAAAAAAATAACTAATTCTTTTATTTAATTAGTTAGTAATGACTAATTTTTTGAATTGAAATAAATCACAAGCAAGTATTGTTATTTATCTTTTTTTCTTAATTTTTTGAGATTTTCTTCATTTTTTAAAGTTATCTACTAAGCTTAAAAAAAAAAATCAAAAGGTCAACTTTTAAAAATTGAAACTGTCGTTTTTCATGCTCTTTTATTTTCAGGTAACAGCCTCTTGAATGTTTTATGCACTTTGAGAATAATATATATCTCAAATACTGTCACAATAATTTAGTTGTTATGAAATTTTAATTAATCAAAAATATATTTATTTATTTATTCTAGATTAATTACTCTCAATAGAGTTGAGAATGAAAATTTTCTTTCCATAAGTCTATTTAAAATGAATTTGAATTAAAGGAATTTTCAATGCGAATATGAAATTTAAAAAATAGTGTTTTACTCATTTAACCATGTTTCATTATCTATAATAATTTTTTTTCTTTATTATTTATATTGTACTCGATCTTAATCAAAATATTCATATATCAAAAATCAATGTGCAAGTCTACAAAATAATTATCATTTAGTTAAAAAATAAAATAAGATAAAACGATAAAGGAAGAGAATAAATCAAATAAAAAAGTAGAATAAAATGAAAAAATAAAAAACAGATGGATCTAAGTGTCTAAAATAATCGGTTCTAAATTATCTTGAAATCTTTTTAAATTTTTTATCTGCAAAATACCTCAAATCAATAAAAATTAATTCTATATTAATTAATAAATTTAACAACAGAACGACAGTTCTTAAAAGATGTTTAAAACTACCATATATAAATTATTGAATAAAAAAAAAAGAAAAAAAGATAGATAAAAATTATCTCTCACCCAAGCCCACTTTGGACATATATTGCTTCTTCTTTTCAAATGATCTAACGGATTCAAATATCAAACTTGTGCAGGAGACCTCCTCCTCTAACTCTCACTCCGATTCCACTCTCCTTTCCTCTTGTTTCTCCAAAGCTTGCAGGCTTTATAGACTCATTCTTTTCTTAGTAACCTGAAAAGAAAAAAAATAAAGAAGAGAAATATCAAATAAGTATATATTTGAAAAAAATGATATAATTTAAAAACAACTATAAAAGCATTATATTGTGACCTAATACGTGAATTTAAGATTTCAACACATAAAAAGTATAGAAACAAATAGAGAAAAATGAATATATCAAACACAAACACCAATATCCATTATATAGATGTAGTATGTCAAGTATCTCTCTTCTTATTTTTCTATCATTAATTACTAATCACTAATTATTAATTATTAATGTTAATTAATACCAAAATACGTTTTTGGAGGAAATTTTTTTCTAATGTGAGGAAAGTTATTAATGTTAATTAATACCAAAATACGTTTATTGCATGCTTCTGAAGTTTGATAAGGAATATTTTTATTCTCTTTCAGTTTTTTAATCTTTAAAAATAAATTTAATTAAAATAAATTATTAGAGTGAGGAAAGATTTTAAATTAATGGTCCTTTAATATTTTTAAATGCTTGGTGTTTGTAATTGAGCAGTGATATGAATAATCAAAGAGTAATTATTAAATGTATTTTAGTTTCTAGAAAAATATTTTAAGAAAAGTAAAAGAGAGAAAAATCTCAAAAATTTAAGAAAAAGATAAATAAGATTTCTTGCATATAAGAGGTGCCACATCATCATTCTTCTAATCTTCTTTTATATATAGAGAGAGAGATTACACCACTATTATTAATAATAATAATTTACAACAATCAAAATTTGAAATTTATGGGGCTCATTTGATTACAAACAATTTATTTTGATATTAATTAGCCAGGGCTGTTATTATTTCTCCCACAATTTATTTCAACCAAATATGCAAAATTCATTCTAGACTCTTCATTTATTTTTTTTAGATTGAGACGTCTGAATCTAAATGCACATCTGAATGATTAAGATGTTCTCTCTAGATCTGAAAACTGAATGATTAAGACTGTTTGATTTTCAACATCTGAATGTGTAAAAAAAATTTATTTATATACATAATAAAATAAAAAAATAAAATTCAAATAAAAAATTAATTATATATTAAAAAGTATGTAATTTAATACAGAAAAATTATTAGTATTTGATTGAAAAAAATATTTATGCTTGTTAGTGATAGTGGAGATGACTTATAATGGTGGTTGCGGTGACAGTGATTGATGTTAATGATTAATATTGTTGGTGGTGATAATTGTGATGGCTGGTATTGTAGTGACTGTTATGATGGTGACGATTGATGGTGGTTGTGATGTGACGTTGCTTGATGTTAGTAGTTTAAGGTGTTGATTGTGTTGGCTGAAACATGAATGTATGATGATTGACGATGTGTTGGTGCTAGTTGGAGATGTTATTTATTGTGATGGTAGAGATGATTATTAGTAGAGATGAATTGTAGGAATGGTACTAGTTGAAGTAGTGGTAGAGGTGGCATTACTAATGACAATGGTGGTGGCGACCAAAGAATATGTAGAGGTTGTGATGTATTAGTGGTAGTTGGTGGTGGTACTAGTTGTGATAGATGAGTTGGTTGGTAGTAAAAATTGGCCGCTAGTGGTTGCTGATTGTGGTGTTGTTGCCGGCAGTTGTGACGATGAATATAATTAGAATAAAAGGGGTAGTAGGTGTGGTAGCGGTTGACAATTGTGGTTGGTAGCGGTATTTTTGGTCAATGGTGGTTGTGATGGGGGGTGTGGGTGGTGGTAGTGGTGGGTGGTGATTGACAATGGTAACGGTAGCAGAGGTGGTTAGTGGTGGTAACTGTTGATTATGAATAAAATAATGAATATTGTCCAACACTAGAATATCCTTTCAGACCTATTAAGACTTGGTTCTAGATCTGAATGATTAAGACCTATTAAGAGTTAAAACCTTAATAAAAAAAACAAAGGAAAAAGGACATGGGATATCCATTTAAAAAAATGGCCCATAATTGAAAAGGTGGACATGTTGTAGTCAGTCGTCTAAAGTAATTCCCTTTTTTAGCCATTTGACCCAATTGGGCACATGCAGTCTCTATACTCAATTGATACACTTTTATACCACATTAATACACTTTTATCCTATGCTGATATACTTTTTTTAAAAAGAGAAAGAAAATTCTATGCAAGCACATGCAGTTCCTATACCCAATTGATACTCTTTTATACCACATTAATATACCTTTATACTGTATTGATACACTTGCAGTGTCCATATACTCAATTGATACTCTTTTATACTAGATTGATACATTTTTAGAATGCATGTAAAAACTATATAGAGTCGTATAAAATATGTATATAACTAATAATTGTAGTTAAAAATTGTATAGAATGTGTATAAAAATGTTATAATTATTATATAGAATATGTATATTTATAGAAACTGTATCGTTATTATATATAAATATACATCTTTAACAATTGTATTATATTAAAAGTATATGATTATTATATATAATATGTATATATATATAAAAACTGTATCATTATTATGTATAAATATATATCTTTAACAATTGTATTATATAGTTACTCTTTTGGTTTATTGTATCAAACTATGGAATGAAACACATCGTCTATTGTCTAAAACATGTGTGTAATTTAAGTTGGACAAAGATTTGTTCCAGTACCCTTGGCCTCTATTACATTGCTTTGTTCAATCTAATATTAATTTGTCACATTTGTAATTAATATAATTAAAAGACATTTATAATTATAATTGCTTTTAAAAGCTGAGCTAAAAGACAATTCTAAGATAAAAGTAACTGCGAGATATAAAAAAGAGTAGAATTTTTTTTTTTTAAAAAAAAAGGGAAAAGGACATGGGCTGACATTTTTTTTACAAAATGGCCCATAATTAAAAAGGTGGACAACTTTAGTCAATCGGCCCAATTTAATTTTCCTTTTTAGTCATTTGACCCAATTTGGCACATGCAGTCTCTATATTCAATTGATACACTTTTATACCATATTGATACACTTTTATATTATATTGATACACTTTTTAAAAAAGAGAAAGAAAACTATATGCAAGTACATGCAGTCCCTATACCCAATTGATACTCTTTTAAACCATATTGATACACTTTTATACTACATTGATACACTTTGATACCGCATTGATATACTTTTATACTGGTTTGATACACTTTTATACCACATTGATACAATATATATACCACATAAATACACCTTTTACAGAGAAAATTTATGCAAGCATGTATAGTAATTCGTTATTCGTAAATTTGTTAACTTCACCTAAAATTTTGTGAAAATTTGTGCAAGTATAATAGTAAAAAAAAAATAATCTCACCATAACTAATCCTATCATAACTTATCCCAACACAACTTATCCAACATAATTAATCGAGTATAACTGGTTTTCAAACTAAGAATTCTTATGACAATAATATGCCAGATTCAAACAAGAAAAATAACTTTAACTAAGTGCCAAATGCACAAGCGATGCATGGATTAAATCTACCAGCAAATTGAAGCTAATTTTTTTTGCCCAATGAAAGTTAAATGGTCGTGTAAAGGAATGAGTTAAATTAAATAGGGTTTATAGGTTTAGTTAATGGATGGGTCATTTATTTAGGGGATCCGAGTAGTTGGATTGGTCTTTTATTAAATTATCTAATAAAGAAAAACCTAAATGATTATCTATTTGAATTGCCAAATCAATGGCTATATTAATGAAAATATTTTAGGTGAGATGATATTTATGTCCTTTTCCAAAAAATAAATGGACTTAATAATCTGAAGTCTAAATATCCAGACCACCATTAAATGAAAACAAAACATTTTCAACCACGGAGCTCACCCGACCCGACCCTATTTAGAAACGCCAGTTAGATTTGAGGGCTTATCACAGAAAACATGCTAGGGTTCTGGAGCCTTCTAGACTCACAGCGCCAACACTCTCTTCCACTGTCGCCGGGGACTATTATTAGTAGCCGATCTGATCGGAAGAAGGTAGTTAGAAAGAATGGCGTTAGCTTTCGATGAATTCGGAAGGCCGTTTATAATACTAAGAGAGCAAGAACAGAAAACCAGATTAAGAGGCCTCGATGCTCAGAAGGCCAACATTTCCGCCGGTAAAGCTGTTGCACGTATTTTGCGTACCTCACTTGGTCCTAAAGGCATGGATAAGATGCTTCAGAGCCCTGACGGCGATGTCACCATCAGTATGTTATGTTCTTCTTCCTCCTTTTTTTTGCTTCTCTTTACTCTTGACTGAAGTTTGATTTACACTTTCTGTTTCATATTAGTTGTCCACTTTCTCCGTTTTTTTTTTGTTTCACCTGGTCTCCTACACCTGTATTGGAGCCCGACTATGTTTGGATCTCGCATTGCAGGGCCTGTTCCGGGAGGCAGCAGTCTCAACATGTTTATATCTAAGGGCTCGAACTCAAAAACTCTAGTGTCCACTTTCTCCTTTACCTAGCCTTTAAGAAATCATAAATAAGATATAAGTTGGTTACAACAACAACAACATACCCAGTGTATTCCCACAAAGTAAGGTCTGGGGAGGGTAAGTATACACAGTCCATACCACTACCTCGAATGAGGTAGAGAAACTATCTCTGATAGACCCTGGCTCAGGACTGAACAATAAAAAGACATAATAAAAACACAAACAAAATGTATTACACCAATAGGTAATAACAGAAACAAGACACCAACATTGTAGTACAAGACACTATGAACAGGAAACTACAAGAGGCACGCATTGCACTTACGACCACTGGCCTGGCTCAAACAAACCACTCCTACCTACTAGCAAGGGCACACTCCCACCTACCAACCCTCTACCCTAATTCACATCCTCCACACTTTCCTAACTAGGCTCATGTCCTCCGCAAGCCGTAACTGCTCCATCTCATGTCTAAATACGATATAAGATGGTTAGTTTTACCAATTTATATAACTCCTTGGGAAAAAACTTTTTGGAACTTATAAGCTTGTTTAGGCTATCAAAAAGCATTAACTGCAGGGGTAAAATGGAAAATTTTAATTAATTTTATCTTGGTTTAGTAAATGGACAATTAATTTGGGACAATCCGAATTTTCCAATTAATTCTTGTTTTTGAAAGTGTTTGACAAGTTTGTAAAGTTTCAAAAGAGTTTTTTAACAAGTAAGTTAGTAGAACTACTCTTCTTATTTATGATTTTTTAAGCTGCGTGTAAAAGGGAGAGTGGAAACCTAATATGGGACGGAGGAAGTACTAATGAGGTGACATATGTTCTTAACAAAATTTGTGGTTGTGATTTGCTTTCTTCAGAAAGTATGTTGATTGTTTGGTATGAAGGAAAATGTTTTGTGCAAACTGTTTCCAGGAATGTTTGGTTGGTGAGCTGATAATAATGCCGGTGAATTGGGTAGTGTTCTGATAAAATCTGTGAGTGTTAGCCATTGATAACAATGTCCAAGTATTAGTTGGGGTAAGTGATACTCAATTAGAGTTGGGGTAGTTGTAAAGGCAAAATGACTTCTGCACGTAAGGAAATAATGTTTCCCTTTTGCTGGAAAATGTATATGTTTTCTTTGGAAAATATTTTTTTGGGAATGGTGAGTTTGATGAGGATGTCTCTAAACGTATTGGAGCAGGTTGGATGAAGTGGAGGCTCGCCTCGGGAGTGTTGTGTGATAAGAAGGTGCTCCTTAAGCTTAAAATCAAATTCTATAGAGTGGCAGTCCGTCCGACTATGTTGTATGGAGCGGAGTGTTGGCCAGCCAAGCACTCCCACATCCAAAAATTGAAGGTGGCGGAAATGAGAATGTTGCGTTGGATGTGTGGGCTTACTAGGGGGGGACAGAGTTAGGAATGAGATTATCCCGGGGAAGGTGGGAGTGGCTTCGGTGAAGGACTAGATGTGTGAAGGATGAGATGGTTTGGGCGTGTGATGAGGAGGGGTGAGGATGTCCAGTTAGTAGGTGTGAGAAGTTAGCTTTGGATGACTTCAGGAGGAGTAGAGGTAGGCCGAAGAAATACTGGAGGGAGGTGATTAGACATAACATGGAGCAGCTTCAGCTTGTTGAGGACATGACCCTATATAGGAAGATGTGGAGGTTGCGGATAAGGGTTGAAGGCTAGTGTGAGTATGTGGGTTGTAGCAAGCAGTCAGGAGAGATCTTGTGTAGCCGGGTTAGTAATTCTAGGACTGTGTTCATAGGTGTCTTTGGTATGTGAGTTTATGTTACTACTAGGTGGGTGTCCTATGTCTTATTTCTTAGTTCCTATTTTATTATTTCGTGTGGCCCTTATTTCTTGTATTCCGTATTTCTCTGATTTCTATTTTATTATTTCTTATACCTTATTTCTCTTATGTCATCCATCCCTTGTTTACTATTCTTTATCTTGAGTCGGGGGTCTATCGGAAACAGCCTCTCTACTTCTTCGGAAATAGCGGTATGGACTGCGTACATCTTACCCTCCCCAGACCCCACTTTGTGGGAATACACTGGGTTGTTTGTTGTTGTTGGAAAATATTTTTCGGTAACAAACATAAGAAGATGACTTCTTCGTGGGAAATATTTTGGCACATTGTATTTGTCACGATGTGAGACACTGTAAAGTGTAGGAGCTTTGGTTCTGTATGGTGTATTTCATTTAGTTGTTGATGCATTACGGATTCTAAGAAATTTTGTCTGTGGTTGCAGTGAATTAGGTTATAAGTTCCTTTATTTTTGTCCAGTAACTAGGCTTATTATAATGTCTGTGTGTACGACTCTACACGGCTCTAGAGTCAAGTTAGGCTCATATAGTTGGATATATCATGGGTTGTTTAAGTTTGTCCATTTCATTTACTCCATTGGATGCTATGTATGACCAGATGAGTGCCTGTAGTAATACTTGGTTTATGGAGGAATTTGGCGGGACTAGTGCATAGCCGGTGTAGATGATCAACTTCGATTGGCGTTGATCCATTTTATTTATGGAAATTGGATTGTTTCTTTTAGGATATGTTTTTAGTTTGTATATATTGTTTGTAATTCTAACTTTACTGAAAATTTTGAACAATTAAGGAAATCATAACTCTATGTCGATTCTTGTACATTTCCATACAACGTTCAAGAGTGAAAGGTAGATTAATATATGATTGAAAGGTCTACTCTAAGAGTGCACTATATTTTGAATATCTCTCTTGTTTTTTTTTTTTTTGGGGGGGGGGGGGGGGGGGGGGGGGGGGGGTATTTAGCTTTGCTGTCTCATTGATGCTTGGCATATAATATTCCGTTGCTACAAATTGTAGCTCTGTTGACCCAGCTTCTGAAGATCTTTTAATCAATGTTCTGGAAAGGAGTTTTTGAGGTGAACCTTGGGGCAATATACAATAATTTTCCTGTGAGGCCTTGCCTTATTTCAAAAGTCTAGCCAATTGAAGCAAGCTTTTGGTTGCATGCAGCTTTCCCTTTTTTCTTCCAGATGTGCCTCTATAACATCATTCGATAGTCTACTTATGTTTGGGAAGAGCAGTAGTTACTTGAACACTTGGTTAAAATTACTATGAGCGTATTCCTTTTGGACTTAACCCCTGCAGACAATCTCATATCTTGTTTTCATGTTTCTAATCTTGGAAATTTCAATTGTCAGCAAATGACGGTGCCACCATTTTGGAGCGGATGGATGTTGACAATCAGATTGGAAAGTTGATGGTTGAGTTGTCACGAAGTCAAGATTATGAAATTGGCGATGGAACCACGGGAGTTGTTGTCATGGCTGGGGCACTTCTAGAAAAAGCTGAGAAGTTGTTAGAATGTGGTATTCATCCTATTCGGATTGCAGAAGGGTATGAAATGGCTTCAAGGATTGCAGTTGAGCATTTGGAGCGTGTAGCACATAAGTTTGAATTCGGTCTGAATGATGTTGAGCCTTTGGTTCAAACTTGCATGACTACTTTGTCATCTAAGATGTAAGTGACAAGTCAGTTTCAGATACTGCATAGAAATTTCTTTGTTATGGAATTGTACTTTATGGTGTCACGTTATGCACTTTATTTGTATAGTTCATGCATTGTATTTGCTGCTTTTGATACTGATTACAATGCTGAAGACCATTCAGCAAACCTTATATTTGTTTTGACATGATTAATTTACTGCAGTGTGAATAGATGCAAGCGTAGCATGGCTGAAATTGCTGTTAAAGCAGTTTTAGCAGTTGCTGACTTAGAGAGGAAGGATATAAACCTGGACTTAATCAAAGTTGAAGGAAAAGTTGGTGGAAAGTTAAGAGGACACAGAGCTAATTTATGGTATTATAGTTGACAAAGATATGAGTCACATCCGCAGATGCCAAAATTGCAATTTTGACATGTCCTTTTGAGCCTCCTAAGCCAAAGATTAAACATTGATACTGTGGAGAAGTTTCAAACTTTACGCAAACAGGAGCAGAAGTATTTTGATGACATGGTTCAGAAATGCAAGGTAAATTTGCTGAATATGTACATGAGATAGAGTTAAAAACCTTTGTTGAAGCTAAACTGTTTTTTAATAAGGGAATTAAAATGGGAGAGTTGGAGTACAATAGCTTGAGACATGTTTCTTGGCCCTTATAGATATATTGGAGTATGTAAAGTCTATGATCAGCTAAAACTAATTGTATCTTCCTTGAATTTCAGATGATAGTGTTGCAAAACTCATTCCCTTCCCTCTCTCACATCTATTATTTTCTTAGCAAAGGAATTTGTTGTTCCCAGCCTATTGTTCTGTATGCTAAAACATAGTTAAGAATGAAATCGAGAAGTATTTATTGTCCTTCTTGCCCCTTGTTGTGTGAGCTTATATAATGTGGTCTGCTTATAATGTAAAATAGTGGAGGCAGTTGGGATACCAACGTATATGTTCACAATTACCACCGTGTCATATATAAGGGAACTTCATTTACAGCTTGTTTGTATGATTGTTACCTGTTGTATTGTATCATGTTGTTACTTCAACTACAATGTTTGTTTTAATTGTTGCTTAAGTTTTATTGTATTGTGTAATTATGGTGTCAATACAACCTATGTACTGTTCTATCTATTTCTCTCTCTCTCTCTATATACACACACACAACAACAACAACAACAACAAACCCAGTGTATTCCCACCTAGTGGGGTCTGGGGGGGTAAGATGTACGCAGTCCATACCTCTACCTCTAAAGAAGTAGAAAGGCTGTTTCCGATAGACCCCCGGCTCAAGGCACGAGATACCACACAAACACATAGTAAAGCACAGTAGCAG
Source organism: Capsicum annuum (assembly GCF_002878395.1). Taxonomy (NCBI): domain Eukaryota; kingdom Viridiplantae; phylum Streptophyta; class Magnoliopsida; order Solanales; family Solanaceae; genus Capsicum; species Capsicum annuum. The sequence goes on from NC_061121.1 coordinate 80,731,966, forward strand.
ATTACATAACATAAATACGTCACCCATAAGTAATATAAAACAGAGGAAAGCAGAGGAAAGCACACAGATTCGTAATAAAACATGGAACACGGAATCATAACAGGAATAAAACCCCCACCAAGTAATTCCCTACACTAGCGACCCAAACTGGCCCTAGTCCTCTGCCCTAATTCGCGTCCTCCAGACCTTCCTATCTAGGGTCATGTCCTCGGTGAGCTGTAACTGCTCCATGTCCCGCCTAATCACCTCCCCCAGTACTTCTTCGGCCTACCCCTACCCCGCCTAAAACCATCCAACGCTAGCCTCTCACACCTACGGATCTGGGCATCCATGCCCCTCCTCTTCACGTGTCCGAACCATCTCAATCGGGCTTTCCGCATCTTGCACTCCACTGAAGTCACACCAGCCTTTTCCCGGATAGTCTCATTCCGAACTCTATCCCCTCTAGTCAGCCCACACATCCAGCGCAACATCCGCATTTCTGCCACCTTCATTTTTTGGATGTGGGAGTTCTTAACTGGCCAACACTCCGCTCCATACAACAAGGCCGGACGGACTACCACCCTGTAGAATTTGCCTTTAAGCTTGGGCGGCACCTTCTTATCACACAGCACCCCCGACGCGAGCTTCCACTTCATCCACCCCGCCCCAATACGGTGCGAGACATCCTCATCAATCTCACCACCTCATTCTCCTGCCTCACGTCATTAAACTTGCATTCCACATACTCTGTCTTGCTTGTGCTCACCCTGAACCCTTTAGACTCAAGGGCTTGCCTCCACACCTCTAATTTGTCATTCACACCCCCTCGAGTCTCATCTATCAGAACTACATCGTCTGCAAAAAGCATACACCACGGCACCTCCCCTTGAATACGCCGCGTCAACACATCCATCACCAACGCAAACAAAAAGGGACTAAGAGTAGATCCCTGGTGTAATCCTGTCAGGACAGTGAAATGCTCTGAGTCTCCTCCCGCCGTCCTCACCTGGGTTTTCGCTCCATCATACATATCCTTAATTGCTCTGATATATGCCAGCGGTACTCCACTCACCTCCAAGCATCTCCAAAGCACCTCCCTGGGGACTTTGTCGTAAGCCTTCTCCAGGTCGATAAACACCATATGCAGATCCTTCTTCCTTTCCCTATACTGTTCCACCAATCTCCGTACCAGGTGGATTGCCTCCGTCGTCGAGCGGCCGGGCATAAATCCGAACTGGTTTTCCGAAATAGACACTATCCGTCTCAGCCTCACCTCGACCACTCTCTCCCAGATCTTCATAGAGTGACTCAATAACTTAATCCCCCTATAGTTATTGCATTTCTGAATGTCCCCCTTATTCTTATAGAGAGGGATCATGGTACTCCACCTCCAAGCCTCGGGTATCTTTGCCGTCCTGAAGATTTCATTAAACAATCCAGTCAACCACCTTACACCAGCCTCTCCAACGAACTTCCAAAACTCCACCGGTATCTCATCCGGCCCCGTCGCCCTACCCCTTCGCATCCTCCGAACAGCCTGTCTAACCTCTTCTACCTTAAAACGTCTACAATAGCTAAAATCCCGACACTCCTCTGTGTGCTCCAGTTCCCCTAACACAACACACACACACAAAAAAAAAAAAAGTTACTGATTTCAATTTTTTGCTGTATCGTATTGTTGAATCTGTTGTTATGTAATGTTAGAAAGTGCCATTTTATGTAACATTCTATTTCATGTGGTAACGGAGTTATTTTATCCTCTACCTCTTATCTTTTTTAATAATGACCTTACATTTCTTTATAATATTGTAATTTTATTTTTCAAATTGCTGGTGCATGACAGTATGTAATGATGGAAAACAATTCAATCTATCCTAACGTTGTATTCATCGAAACAATACAGTTCAATACATTATGCAACAATATGTAACCGTCCAAATGATCTGTTAATGTGATGAGACCTTTGGCGTGTGTTCTTGGGGCCTAGTATTGCATTATTGTGTTTCTACATGTAGTTCATTCTTATCTGGGCTTATTTTCCCTGTATTCTGGTGGTTTGGCTTCCTGGAGCTTCATTTGTCTAACAAGGGTGCCATATCTAACAGGATGTTGGTGCCACCTTAGTTATCTGCCAGTGGGGATTTGATGATGAAGCTAATCACTTATTAATGCATAGAAATTTGCCTGCTGTTAGATGGGCAGGTGGTGTGGAATTGGAGCTGATAGCAATTGCAACGGGTTTGTGTCTACTTGTTGACTATGATGCCTTGCATCTTTCACTGTTTCTGTTGGATCTTCTAATTTGATGTCATTTCTTCTTGGTGTCTGTTCATTTGATTAGGTGGGAGAATAGTTCCAAGGTTTCAAGAGTTGACACCTGAAAAACTGGGCAGGGTACATCCCTTTCCTTCTGCTTTGTTTGTAGACGTACATTATGTATCTATGAAATACCGTGGCCTTATATGTGAAAGTTGTTCAAAAAGGTTTGGTTAGTTTTATTAAAGCTAATAACTCGCTTATCTTAAACTTTATGAATATGTACTGCACTTTTTACCGGTATATTGTTAATGCTAAACATTGCATGAATATATTGTGCAAGTGTTTCTAATTCAGCAATATGTAGGATTACCAGACATCTTATCTTGCCGCGCACTCTATGAGAGCTTCACCATTCCATTAACCTTCTATTATGAAATACACTTGTGGTTTTATAGTTCTCTCTAGTCTCTATTTGCCAAAGATGATATTCTTTTAATTAAGTTCAGGCTGGTATGGTTCGGGAGAAATCTTTCGGTACGACAAAGGATAGAATGATCTACATTGAGCATTGTGCAAATTCAAGAGCAGTAACTATATTTATCCGTGGTGGTAAGTCGATTGCATGCTGAGATGCCTTATTAGTTCATTCTGCTGTTGATTGTAATTGTATTGTTCTTTTGTCTATATTTTAATTGTTGATCATATTGCCTGCTGAAAAGCCTTATTAGTTTATTCTGCTACTATTGCAAATAGCATGTGTTTTTCTTGATATATTGTTTCAATTGTTGATCATACTCACAAGAAATTCACTTAAATTTTGGAGTTCATTTACTTTGCCTGTGCTCTGTCTGTCCATGTTTTATTTGATTGTGACTATTATTTACAATTGAACTCTACAAGTATGTGCTCCCTGAATCCAAATCATGGTACGTCATGTCATGACCTTTCCAATAATTCTTTCTTAATTGCAATTTGCTTTTAATATGACCACCCATACAGTTAACTGCGTAGACTTCTATCTAATAATACCTCAAAATGAAATTGCACTGTAAGGAGACACCAATCCTTACCTTTCTAATCTTACTGACCCAGTGAGGGCTTTCTTGTTTGAAACCTTTTTATTCCTTTAAGGAGAGGTGAGTGACAACTCCAATTTGTGTTGAGTTGAAAAAGTTCGGTCAGTGAGTTTGATTAGGTGTCGACATGGTTCAGATGGTCCAAAGTTTCCTGAAAACTGAGACCAAACCTATTTTTACTTGGAGTTAACCAAACCTAACAAGATGTCTAATACCAATGGCTTCTTATGGGGGTTATTGGTTTGATTTGATTTGGTTTCTCATTAATGAAAATTTTTTCCCTCTAACATTACATTGTGTGTGAATGTGAAAACCATTCCTCATAATAAAATGTTCTTTAGTAATTACTTATCAACCATGATATGCTGTTAAAAATGTACATAACAAACATATATTTGAACCATAAAACATTTTAGTAAAAAAGTACAGAGCATTTTAAATGGTCACTGAATAGCATTTTCTCAGGATGTTACTATTTTCCATAAGCAATAGATGCACATAATCCTTTCATGTTCTTATTAGATGGAGACCATTATTGGGGTATTATTCTTCCACAAGTTTTGAAGTTCATCTAGAAAGAACAAATTTTTAAAATATATCATTAAGCAAAATGATTCCCAACTTATCAAACTTTTTTTCCACTTGACCATATGTTCTGTCATACCAAACTTAGAACATTTCATTTCATGACATATATACGAACAATCAGTTCAATTTTGATGTTCTATGGGTTTTAATTGAAAGAAGATATACAAACAATCAGTTCAATTTTGATTTTCTATGGGTTTTAATTGAAAGAAGCAAAATCAAAACATACCAGTTATAATCTCTATAGTGGGGTTTGGTTGATTGGTTTATTGCCCACCCCCATGCCGTCTTTATCTGTTACTAACTCAGTAGATGGGAACTAAATGCAGAAGGTATATTTTTCTGTCATCTACGTTGGTGCCATTCATTTTGCGTTGAACACATGGTGCAACATGTTTCCTTACCTGTGCAAATTGAGATTTTTTGTGCTAAAAGAGTAACCAGACATTGGACATGACAAGAACTGTTTTATATTATGATGGCTGAACTGATATTTGATCGCTGAACAGGCAACAAGATGATGATAGAGGAGACGAAACGTAGTATCCATGATGCTTTATGCGTTGCTAGAAATCTTATTCGCAACAATTCAATTGTATATGGTGGTGGTTCAGCAGAGATTTCTTGCTCAATTGCTGTGGAAGCAGCTGCTGATGAACACCCAGGAGTTGAACAGGCATAGTTTCTAATTTTTAAAATATTTTTCTGTATCCGTCTTTTGCATTTGTCTTTTGCCGAAGCCTCAATTTCTGTCCCAATGGCACTTGCTGAGAACAGTGGTCTTCAGCCCATTGAAACTCTGTCTGCTGTTGAGGCTCAGCAAATTAAGGTAATTCTGACTTATTAGAGCGATATTAAATTAGTCATATTGAAGAGTCATCCTGACGTCTCCAGCTGTTTGAATGTTAGAAAAGGAAAAGATACAGACCCACTTCTGGCTGTCATTTGTGTGTCCAATTTTTTTCCCTGAAAAAATACTCATTTAACTTTAAATCTTATTATATGCAGGAGAATAATCCCTGCTGTGGAATAGATTGTAATGATGTTGGCACAAATGACATGCGTGAACAAAATGTCTTCGAGACTCTAATTGGGAAGCAACAACAGCTTTTGCTTGCAACTCAGGTTGTCAAGATGATCCCAAAGATTGATGATGTGATTACTCCGTCCGAGTATTGATGTTGAGTATGGAAATGCAAAATTTTCTCTGCGTTAGAGAAGATGGACGTTTTACTTCTGGTTCTGCAAATCAGAAGTCTTGGTGGGTGAAACTTCCACAATCCTTATGCTTTGGGTTCTATATTTTTCTATTTAAGTACAGTTTGGTTGGTTGATGAATGTCCTGTCGGTATGCTCCATGAAAACATTATTTGCTGCTCAGATTTAACCAATGTATCTCTGCTAGAACTAGAAAGCTCAAAACTTATGTTTCTGTGTGCGCTCTTATCTGAACTTAGCACATTCATGGTGTAACCCTTAGTTTATGCGCAGCGGTTTAGCAATTAAATTGAAAGGATTTTGCACTTGTGTGGCAACGAATGTTCTGGTAATGTTTGATTATTTGGTTATTACTACCATGGAGGAGTATTTAGATACTACCGGACTATTTCTCTGAATGACTTTAAAATGTAACGGAACCAAGAATATTTGAGAGACCATATCAAGTGCATTGTGCTGTTGATGGTTGACTTGCTCATAAAGTTGAAAACGTGAAATTATGTTAATCTCTTTAATATATAGGAGTTATCATGATAATCAACTGAACCTTTGGTGTGTGGATAGTCTTGTAGATTTTGTTTCTCATAATTTGATGTTGAACTTGATTTAGCTCTTAGGTCTCTGGTTCGGTCACTAGACTCTAGTGGCAAGAGTGATGTGCGTGAGTTGAATATGTCGATGTTCGAAGTCTGCCACAAACAAAATTATGATGCTCTCTTCATTATAGAGTAAAGGCAAAAATGGTTTGATGGATTCTTGTATTGTGTTCGTTTTGTAATGTGGATATTCTTATTTACATGTTTGTCATTTGTCCTGTCATTTTTAAATATTACATTAAATTTCACGTTATTTTTTAATGCCACATAATAAATTAAATATTAAAATAAAAATAAAAAAATTAAATAAAAACATATATATATATATATATATATATATATATATATATATATATATATATATTGCCGCCTCTTTCTTCTACTTCTCAGGTTTAGCAAAGTGAGCATCTCTTTCTTTAATTCTCATTTTGTATTGATCTTTTTGACAGTGAGTCACCCACAAGAACAATACTTTGAACATTTTTCAGAGTAGGATTGCCATTTTCCTTCCTCACTGCCAATTCATCACAAGTATTGTTTAAAAACTTCTTTTGTTGCTCAAGTCTTGAATTTTCCATGCTACATTCCTTCAAAACAGTGTCAAAATTCATGTTACTTTGATCTTTGCTCACTACATTGCATTGAAGACTGTTTTCCCCCAATTTGACTTTATTATTTGCTCTAAAGGAGAAATTCGAAGCACTATGTCCTTCATTGTTGGAAGATTTTTGAGGGCTTTCATTCCCAAGGTCGTCTGGAACATTTTCCAGTTGACAATTTCGGTTTTGGATGACCGGAGCTCTGTTGACGAAAAGTTGCTCATGAGGAACCCTAATTTGCAAATTCGATGGACTATGATGCAAATCAGTTGGGTTTTTTTGTGCTAATAAATTGTTGGTAGGATTATGAACAAAATTTTCAACTCAATTAAATTTTCAACAACTCCGTCGGCGGCAACGTCTTGGCAAAAACTTAAAGAAAGAGATGTTCACCACTGACAAAAGCTTCATGTTTTTGTTTCTTTCCTTCGATTTACTCTAAAAAAAAGGAATTAATTGAGAAATCAGCCATGGGAAAGAGAGTTGTTGCATTGGTTGTTTTGGTAGATTTTGTGGGGGTTGGGGTGGTTAATTGAGGAGTTCTTGAAGTGGGTTTAAGGAGTTTTTGTTGTTTCTTTGGTGTTGGTGAATCTGGTTCTTCAATTATGATTGCCATTGTAGAGCTAATAGATAGCAACAAGAAGATTATTTTTGAAGAAAACCTACTAATTCTTCTTTTCTCTCACTCTGAAAACCCTAATTGATAAATTGGTCGGAGTTTAACGGCTAAAACAATGTGATTTTGGAGAATAATGGGAGCAACGGTGGGAGAAGCGGTGGCAGTTGGGTTGGAGAAAGAGTCGAGATTAGTTGGGGACTACAAGGGTGGGGCGTGGGGACTTTCTTTTTACTTTTTTTTTTATAATTATTTTAATATAAAATTGATCAAAAAGTATCCTCACTCGCACCCTAGGCGCGTGTAGTCAGTCATTTTGATGCCACATAGGTCTGGTCAACGGTCAATGTGTTTAAAATGTTGTTTTTTAATGGGTTCAAAGGGTCCAGATGACAAACATGTAAGTAGAAATGTCCATATTACAAAACAAACATAGTACAAGGATTCATCGAACCATTTTGCCTAAAGTAAATGGTGTTTCAAATTCAAATTAAGTTTTTATCTTTCAATTTCCCTTTAGTTAAAATAGAAAAAGGATTAAAATACCCTTTGAGGGTGTTTGGTGTGAGGTATATGTTATAATAGTCACAGGATAAAATGGATAGAATGTAGAATTATTTTATCCATGTTTGGTTGGAGGTATTAGTCAGTTAAGGAATTATTTATCCCATCATTTATGTCTTAGTGATGAGATAAGTTATCCATATATGGTGGGATAACTAATTTTGAGATAACTAATTTCGGAATTATCTTGGGATAACTTGTTCCTAACTGAACGACCCCGCAAGTATTGGAATTGGCTCTAAAGTAACCCTCGTTAATCTATTGACTCTAAAATACCTCTCAATCTACCTTTATGGTCCAACTTTACTCTTATCATTAACAGATTTGATTTAAATCTTAATTAATTTTTTTATTTATTAAGTGGAAGCTTTTTATGCGTCGAAAATTAACTTAATTAATAAATGTTATTATCTTTTATCACTAAATTTGGATCCAACTTAAATCTATCTGATCCAACCTATTAAAAACTTGACCTGTAAGAGTATGATTAAGGGTTGATCAAAGAGAAGGTGGTTCTAGATTTATACTTTGAGAAAATGGCCAAAAGCCCCCCAATCTTTACCTCAAATCTCAACTACACACTTATACTTGGCGGGGTCATATTTAAAAATGATATTATTACCTCCCTGAATGCTTACGTGGCAAAGCGAGTATATCTCACTCTACTTGAGAGAGTGAGCAACGAAAATAAAAATTAAAATTTTATTTTCACATTTCTTTTATATCTATATACATTTTTTATTTTTTTTCTTTATTTGTTTTATTTCTTTATCCTCTGCTTCTCTCCATTTTCATAGTCCTTCACCATCTTCATCTTCCTCATTCAAATCTCCATCTTTATTTTTTTATCTCCATTTTCATTTATACCGCAAATTCAATACTTTTCTCACCATTAATTTTTCAATTATCATTTTTAGACCCACTAATTTTTTCTTTTTGTGAAGAAGGATAAATAACCTCAAGTGTTTCCGTCGGAATGGCTTCACAGCCGCCGGTGAAGCTTTTCCGGCCACTAAATTAGTTTCAAAATGAACATACCAGTGATACGCACCAACCTCATAAACAATTACACACATATTCATCTCACAATTCTCAGAAATTTGAAAAGATTAAAGTGGTCCTTAGAGTAATTTCTGATGAAAAGTGAAAATTAGTTCAGAAAATTATGTCTCATAAGAATTCCGGATCGAGTGAAACGATTTCAAACCATGAAATCAATATTACATCTCAAAATCAATATTCATATTTAAGCATTTTTTGCACTGTTTCAGTATCAAGATTGATTTTTGAGTTGTGGGTTTCTTGATTTTGTTTGTTTTAGCATCAAGATTGAATTTTGAGTTGTGAGTTTGTTGAAATTGTTGAATTTTGAGTTATGGGATTTGTTGGAATTGTCTGTTTTAGCACAAGAATAAATTTTGAGTTGTGGCATCTTTTGGGTTTATTAGCAATGATGAGATAAATGTTGAAGAAGTATCGAAGAAAATGGGACAGGGTGATTTTGTGAGGGATAGTGAGTTGTCTGGTGGAATTTTATTGAGGGTTAATTGAAGGTAGATGAAGTCGTCATCTTCTTTTGAATCTTTATGTAAGAGTGAATTGAGGTACATGCTGCAAATGCCCTTTTGAATCTTTATGCTAAATGTGGGAATGTGATAGAGGCAGAGCAAGTTTTTGATAAATTGGATGATGATAGTGTAGTGTCTTAGACATCTTTAATTGTAGGTTTGGCTGGCAATGGTTTTGATTCTATAGATTGAAGTAGGATAAAAATTAAAAATGATAAAAAAATAAGAAAAAAGTAGGATAAAAATAATTTTTTATATATAAAAAATAACAATATTATTGGCATAAGTTGATAGGCGCGTGCATTTCACCCAATTGTACAGATATGGGTATGAGTTTTTAGAGGGGCATATATTCTATTTTTAAATAGTTTAGGGGGGTCATAGGACCCCCGCAAAGTATAAGTGTGTATTTGAGATTTGAGGTAAAGGTTGGGGAGGCTTTTGACCATTTTCTCTTTATACTTTTCCAGTAGAGAAGTATTTTCATGTTTGATTGGAACTCTGTAAGAGTATGTTTGAAGGTTGATCAAAAAAAGTTTTAGGGTTAAATTTTGAGATAGAAGACTACACTAGAAAGAGATAAAAGGAGAAAAACAACCAATACAATATTCTCTAGCCAAGTTCATTCATCAATAAGATATTTTTTTATCGATTTTCATCCTTAACGATTTAATTTTTGATTTAGTCGGTAATAAAATACTCATAAAATAGAAATAATAGCAACTAACATGAAAAAAAATTGAATCTTAGTTGTAGTCAAAATTTTACATGATGTGTTTTAATTTACAAGATTTTTCAAACTTGAACTGAATGTTAGTTCAAGAAATTGAATTGGTTTGTTAGTTTGTAGAAATTAAAGATAAATTAATAGAAATATATAATGTGTGTGTACAAGCATATATATATATATATATATATATATATATATATATATATATATGTATTATTATTATTATTTTGTGAAATTTAACACTGCAAGACCAATGTCATGTTAGCTGCTATTATTTTTTATTTTGTGAGCATTCTTATTGATGTCATGTTAGTTACTAAACATTGTAAATCATGGCGTCAAATTGATATTTATGTTATAAGCATTTTCTTATTGGTTAAATTGAAAATCGAATCGTTAAGGATCAATACAGATAAATCAATAAAAATATCTTATTAATTGATTGTTGGTTTAGCATATAAAAAAATAAAAAATCAATAAATCGAATCGAGATTACATAAAGTCAACCCGAACCAACCGACTAATTACTAGATTAAACTGCGATTTTAACCCAATGAGGTTTAAACAAAAAAGTTGTTCTAAATAAGCACTAAGCATTTAAATTCATCCTTGAGCATTAATCTGTTATGATTAATATTGTGCCAACGTCTACCATACATTGAAAAGGAGAAATCAAGAGGGACTTTAGGGGGTTCGTGGTCAGTTTTGAATCTAATCGAGAGGGTTGTCTGACTCAACCCTAAATGGATTCATAGAGTTTAATACATTTTGAATTAGTAGGTTGGGTCCGTTTCTTTTTAATAGGTTGGGTTTAACTTGGTTCTGGGTTTGGTTATGAGGGTAATAACATTTTATTTAAAATTATAAGTGTAATAACATTTTAATTAATTTAATTTTCAATCAATAGAAAGCTTTCACGTAATAAATGAATTTTTAATCAAGGTTTAAAATTAGGTTCGTTAGTGGTAATGGTGAAGTTGGGCATAAAGGTTGATGAAGGGGTATTTTAGAGCCAATAGATTAAGGAAAGGTATTTGGAATCAATTTCAATACTTGAAAGGTGTTTTAGGTCCTTTTCCGTAATTTAAATAAAAGTGCTTTACAGAATCAAGAAACCTAGATCTTCTCAAAGGTATTTATTAAGGTAAGTTAATAAAAATACTTTCTCCGTTCATTTTACTTGTCTAGCATTGACTTAGCACATCAGGAAATCTTTTTTTTTTTTCGATGTGAATATGAACGACATAGGAGAAGCCGTCTTTTAGGAACATTTTACTATATTGCCTTTTTTAATTTAATAAATTTAATGTCTTGAGAAATACATTGGGAAATTATTATGGTCAATAAAAAAGGTAATAGGATTTAAGTGATACCCCTCCATTTTAAAATAATTAAGCATCTTTCTAAAAATATTTTTTAATTTATTTATCCCTTTTATGAAATCAAGAGAATATTATTATATTCTTCCAATACGACACTTATAATTAAATGACTAAATAAAGTGTATATACTCAAATTTATATTTTTAAAATATAATTAATAAGATTAATTTGATAAAATAAATCTGTAATAATTTTTTTAAGAATGTGTCAAGTCAACAAAGATCAATTATTTTGAACTGAAGGGAGCACATTATCTCTTCATTTTCGAAATGTACAAGTAAAAGTGTACAATCTAGTTTGAGTGCAACAGACGGAGATATTTTACTTTTTAAGAATGAATAATTTTTTATGGTATGTGTCCAAATAAAAAACATACTACTTATTTTGAGGGAGGTAGTTCTTGAGTGGAGCACAGAATAAAGGGGCGAAGTATTATGGACCAATTTCATAAATTCAGTCTGTTTAGTATATTTTCTCCAGTTCAAAATAAATAAATTTTTGCCTCAAAGTACACCTATTAAGAAAAAGAAATTAGAGCATAAATTAAATTTTATTTTTTATTTTTATCCTTTTAAATATTATGAAACTACTTTTGAGATTTTAGCCATAGTAAAATAAAGTCAATTAAGTCTCTTGGAACTCATAACCTAGAAAATATAAATGAAGGATAAAATTGAAAGAAATTTCTAACATGTCTCTTGAGTAACGAATAATTACTTATTTAGAACATTGAACAATAGCTTAAAAATTCATTTATTTTGGACTTGAGGAAGTATCTAATTACAATCCATCTCGACTGTTTTCACATTTACAAAAAATCTTGAATTTTGAATTCTAGAGATAAATAAGTTAGGTGTAATATATCACATTATGATACATAAGTATCAAACTAATCGACTGATACATAAGTACCGATACATATTCTTATGTGTTAATATCATAGAGATACGTTCAAATACAAAATTCTAATATATACACAAAAGCATTCTAATACATGATCTTTGTCAGATTTTCAACTACAAACATCTTTCTTATATATCTGTAACCTAATATTTAGTAAGATACATAACTTTTATATATATTTGATAGAGGATCGCGTGATGTATCTTTTTATCATTTTCGGTTAGATACATCATGCTTATTTATTTCGAACTCTCTTAATAGATATATCATTCTTATGTATCCCTATTAACATCATCATCTTCAACCTCCATTGACGAATCTCTAAACTCCCTACGTAGGAGGTAGTGTTTGAATGGAGCACAGAATAAAGGACCGAAGTATCATGGACAAATTTTATAAATCCCGACTGTTTAGTACCAAATTACAATTCATCCTGGCTGTTTTCATATTTACAAAAAAATTTAAATTTTGGATTCTCATGATACATAAGTCAGGTGTCGACACATCACAATATGATATATATGTATGGAACTAATCAATTTATACATAAGTATCGATACATCTCTTATGTGGTAATATCACAAAGATACATTCAGATACATAATTTTATGTATCAGTTGTACAACAAGTATTTGATACATGATTTTAGTCAGATTTTCAACTAAAGATATCTTTCTTATGTATGTGTAACCTAATATTCAGTAAGATATATTGCTTTTGTACATATGGTGAAGGATCAAGTGATGTATCGTTTTGTCCTTTTCAATTAAATACATCATTCTTATATATCTCCAAACTCTTTTTACATATGGTGAAGGATCACATGATGTATCGTTTTGTCCTTTTCAATTAAATACATCATTCTTATATATCTCCAAACTCTTTTTATAGATACATCATTCTTATATATCTCCATTAACATCATCATTTTCAACCTCTATTGATGAATCTCTCAACTCCCTATATAGAAGGTAGTGTTTAAGCAGAGCACAAAATAAAAGGATGAAGTATTATAGGCAAATTTTATAAATTTTGATTGTTTAGTACCTAATTACAACCCATCCCGTCTGTTTTCATATTTATAAAAAAATTTGAATTTTGAATTCTTGTGATACATAATTCATGCACCGACACATCACAATATGATACACAAGTATCGAATTAATTGATTGATATATATATGTATCAATACATAACTCTTATGTGTTAATATCACAAGATAAATTCATGTACATAAGTCTTATGTATCAATTGCACAAAAAGTATTTTGATACATGATTTTTATTAAATTTTCAACTAAAGAGATCTTTCTTATGTATCTTTAATCTAATATTTAGTAAGATACATAACTTTTGTACATTTGGTAGAGGGCCGTATGATGTATTTTTTGTACTTTTTACTTATATACATCATTCTTATGTATCTCCAAACTCTCTTAATAGATACATAATTCTTATATATCTCCATTAACATCATCATATTCAATCTCCATTGACGAATCTCTGAACTCCCTACGTAGGAGGTAGTTTTTAAGTGGAGCATAGAATAAAGAGGCGAAGTATTATGGGCAAATTTCATAAATCCTGACTGTTTAGTACCTAAGTACAATCCATCCTAACGGTTTTCATATTTACAAGAAAAATTCAAATTTTGAATTCTCGTGATACATAAGTCAGATGCCGATACATCACAATATGATATATAAGTATCGAACTAATCAACTAAGAAATATGTATCGACACATAACTCTTATGTTTTAATATCACAAAGATACATTCAAATAAATTTTATGTATCAGTTGCATAGAAAGTATTTCGATACATGGTTTTTGTCAAATTTTCAACTAAAGATACTTTCTTATGTATTGGTAACCTAACATTCAGTAAGGTATATTGCTTTTGTACATATGGTGGAGGATCACGTGATGTATATTTTTGTCCTTTTCAATTAGATACATCATTCTTACATATCTCCGAACTCTTTTTATAGATACATCATTCCTATGTTTCTCCATTAATATCATCATCTTCAACCTCAATTGACAAATCTCTAAACTCCCTAGATAGAAGGTAGTGTTTAAGCGGAGCACAAAACAAAAGGGCGAGTATTATGGCAAATTTTATAAGTTCCAATTGTCTAGTACCTAATTACAACTCATCCCGATTCTTTTGATATTTATAAAAAAATTGAATTTTGAATTCTCGTGATACATAAGTCATGTGTCTATATCACAATATGATACATAAGTATCGAATTAATCGACTGATATATATGTAGTAAAACATAACTCTTATGTGGTAATATCACAAAGATACATTCAAATACATAAATCTTATGTATCAATTGCACAAAAAGTATTTCGATATATGATTTTTCTCAAATTTTCTACTAAAGACATCTTTCTTATATATCTATAATCTAATATTTAGTAAGATACATAACTTTTGTATATTTGATGGAGGGCCGTGTGATATATCTTTTTGTCCTTTTCAATTATATACATCATTTTTATGTATCTCTTGATGGAGGGCCGTGTGATATATCTCTTAATAGATACATAATTCTTATGTATCTCCATTAACATCACCATCCTCAACCTCCATTGACGAATCTCTGAACTCCCTAAGTAGGAGATAGTGTTTAAGTGGAGCATATAATAAAAGGGCGAAGTATTATAGGCAAAATTTATAAATCCTGATTGTTTAGTACCTAATTACAACTCATTCTGACTATTTTCATATTTACAAGAAAGTTAAATTTTGAATTCTCGCGATACATAAGTCAGCATCAATACATCACAATATGATACATAATTATCGAACTAATCGACTGATACATATGTATCGATACATAACTCTTATGTTTTAATATCACAGAGATACATTCAGATACATAAGTTTTATATATCTGTAGACATCAAAATTTTGTGGACTCTACAAGAAGAATTCAATTTTTGTTAGAGTTCTTGGAGGCTATTATACGCTAAGCTTGGTGGCTACTCAACTCTAAGCCTTAAATTGCCCTTATATAAATGGGCAAATATTTCATGAAAAATGCATCTTCAATATCCCACAAAATTAATGAGATATTCATAAAGAGATCAAACATCTCGAATATCTCTTGATAATTCCATAAACTCATGAAATATCACATTGTTAAAATCCTCTTTTCTTGATAATCAAATAATCAAGAAGATACCATACCTTCTTTTCATGAAAATCAAATTCAAATATTCCTACGTTCGAGAGATATGCCACTAATAATCCTCAAATTACATAGAAAATTCATATCTAAATCTTCCTACATTCGAGAAATACACTACTAACAAACCCTTGAATTACAGAGAAAATCAAGTGAGAAGAATTTAGGGAGGAACAGAATTGTACCCATATCGTTCATGAATAAAATTCTTGTTTCCTCATATTATATTTGTGATTGCAATTTATTTCTATTACTGTAAAATTTATTGCAAATAAATTGACACATCCGGTGGGACCAACTCTTCCTTCACCTTTTCTCTCATAAATCATATATATAAATTTGTAGCTGCAAATCATATATGCAAATCTGTAGCTGCAAGACTGTGAAGATAGAAGCTCTATGGGTACTTCAAGACTCGTCTTTGAGTTTTATCAAGTCTACACTCCGACAAACCTTAAAGTAGAGGGCATTTGGAGACATCAAAATTTTGTGGACTTTACAAGAAAAAAATTAATTTTTGTTAGAGTTCTTGGAGGCTACTATACATTAAACTTAGCTTGGTGGCTAATCTACTCTAAGCCTTAAATTATCTTTATATAAATTGGCAAATATTTTGTGAAAAATGCATTTCCAATATCCCACAAAATTAATTGGATATCCATAAAGAGATCAAACATCTCGAATATCTCTTGATAATTTCATAAATTCATGGATATCACATAAGGATTAAAATCTTCTCTTCTTGATAATCAAATAATCAAGAAGATCCGCATGCCTTTTTTCATGAAAATCAAATCCAAATATTTCTATGTTCGAGAAAAACGTCACTAACAGCGCTCAAATTACAGAGAAAATTTATATTCAAATTTTCCTACATTTGAGAAATATGCCACTAATGACCCTCAAATTCTGAAAAAAAAATTCATAGCTAAATCTTCCCATATTTGAGAAATATGCTACTAACGACCCTCGAATTACGAAAAAAATCAAGAGAGAAGAATCAAGGGAGGAGCAAAATTGTACCCATATCGTTTCTCAATAAAATTCTTGTTTTCTCATATTTTATTTGTGATTGCAATTTATTTGTCATTGTAAAATTTATTGCAAACAATATCAGTTGCACAAAAAGTGTAACGCCCCGAATCTGGTACCCGGAATGCCACACGATGCTTATGACCCCGAAGGACCATAAGCTAATCCATGACCGATATCTGTAACTAGGCACTGCATAATATACTGTATAAATGCAAAAAAAGGCTGAAAGGCCAAAAGGTTTAAATATCTGATAAAACATAACATATGAATAATACGGTATCACCGTACCAAAACTGAAATAACTGTTTGAACGTGCTAGTCTGAAAGCCTCTAAACTGCCTAAAAACTGTGGAGTTGATGGAACATGTCCCTAACTAACTCTGGACTACTGAAATAATAAAGTAATAAAATAATCATGCTATCCTCGAATGATAAGGACTCGCTGCTAGTCTGGCTGCTGAACGTCTGATCTACTAAGGATGCTCTAGAGGTCGTACTTCTGAACCTATGGTATAAAACACCATAGCACAAATGCATCAGTACAATTGAATGTTCTGGTATGCAAGTGAGGTAGGCTGAATGTAAGGGGTTTATATGAATGAACAATACTAACTGACTGAATAACATGAGCGTGAGAATACATGCATGAATACGTGAACTGTAACTGAGATCATGACATCACTGAATCTGAATACTGATAACATAAGTTTCATATAACTGATATACTATTATCTGTATGACTGTATCTGGCAGTCCTGTTTCTGATGGAACTAGCTGAGTTCCGTGCTGAACTGGGTGACTGTATCTGACAGTCCTGAATTCTGTAGAACTATCTGTGTTCTATTACTGGGACTGTAACTGTGGGAAATAGTCATCTAACCGACATGCCTCTAATAAGCTATTATAGCTGAGTTGGGGTCCAATCTGTAACCCTAATTGGAAGGGTGTCAATACCGCGCCACTGGTAAGGACAAGCTGTGGGTTACCCTCATCTGACAGTGTCCTTAAAAGAGAATGGTGGGACCCTCATTTGACAGTGTTAATCCACCTCATCAACCCTCATCTGTCAGTGTTGATGTCTCAACCTATGCTGGCTACATGGTTTTGGAATGCAAGAATTGTTTCTAAGAATCACACCCTCAACTGTTAGTGTGTGCCCTCATCTTTGGGTTCACTCGGTGCTAATTCATACTCCTATCTGAATAGACACTGAAACATGATTTACTAATCTGAACTGGACTAAGTCCAGTGAGTTTCGTTGACTGACAAAATACTACTGAGATTACTGGGATTTCTGAGTTTACTGGGATTTCTGAGTTTTCCTGAGTCATGGCTCTGACTGATTCTATTGAGCATGGCTTAACTGAGAGTATCTTCAAAACTGACACTGGCTCTAGGCACACAGTAAATTATCGGGTACAAGTACCCAGGACTCGATAGCATGAAACTGACAAGACATGCACTTTCTGGACTCACGACCATAATCAACAATCCATACTACAATCATTGGGGAGTTTTATAAGGCACTTGATTATCATCGTTTGGTACATGAATAGGAATGCATATAAACATGTCATAATTTCATAGGGCTAATCTCATGAACAATCCATCAAACAATTTCAATGCATAACAATAACATGGAAGTCATTTTGAATATAAGGGTAAAGCATGGGTTCATCAATTTGGTCATAATTGACTCCTGAAGCATGATTCTTGTTCTCTTGGGCATTTTATCAAACACATTGCATGCATAACCTTAGACTTAGGCAATACACTAGTTCATACATCATGGTTACTTTAATCAACTCAATTTAAATGTTTCCAACCCACATACTAGTATAATTTCATGAAAAGTACATAAAGACTCCAATTTAGGATTCATATAACCGCATCAACATAATTAAAATCAACCCACCACATAAAAATCACAATTCACGATTTTAAAATGGGATTCTTGAGCTTCATGGGTAAAAGAAATCCATGAATCAACACTATACATACCTGGGTGGATGATTTCTTGAAGATTGGTGGAGGAAAGCTTGAATTCTTGACTTAGGATTAAACACCTAGGGTTTTTTGTTCTTGGTTGATCTTTGAGAGAAATCCTAATTTGGTGTTGTGGATGAATAAAGAAGTTATGAGCTCTGGTATGGTATAATTAGGGGTTAAAACGGATGGAAAAAGACCTAAATACCCTTTTAAAAATGGCTTAAAATCACTGATCGAAAGTGGCGACGGCTTGGGCGACGGTCCATCGCTGGCTCGACGATCCATCGGTCTATCCCGTCGTACTTGGCCAGAACCTGAACTTTCTGCCTCGTCTGCGAATCGCACTTGACCAGAAGTCGGGTTTACTGTCTTAGTAGCGATGGCTTGGGCGATGGTCCGTCGCTAGATCGACGGTCTGTCGGCCTGACCATCGCTTCTGGACAATTCCGACAGTTCTCTGTAAAACGTCCATAACTTTTTACTCTGATACTGGATTTGGATGAAATTAGTATCGTTGGAAATATAATTCAATCTCTCACATGATACAAAGTCGAAATTGGGAAAATTCTATCTGATTTAAATATTAATCATTTAGGAAGTCATCACTAACTCTTCTGAAGACTAGATTTAACTTAAAGAAAGTTCGGGGTATTACAAAAAGTATTCTGCGACATGATTTTTGTCAAATTTTCAACTAAAGACATATTTCTTATATATCTGCAATCTAATATTTAGTAAGACACATAACTTTTGTACATTTGGTGGAGGATCGTGTGATATCTTTTTGTTCTTTTCAATTAGATATATCATTCTTATGTATCTCTGAACTCTCTTAATAAATACATCATTCCAATGTATCTCCATTAACATTATCATCTTCAACCTCCATTGACGAATCTCTAAACTCTCTACGTAGGAGGTAGTGTTTAAGTGGAGCACAGAGTAAAGGGGTAAAGTATTATGGGCAAATTTCATAAATCCCGATTGTTTAGTACATGATTACAGCCCATTATATTTAAAAGAAAAATTGAATTTTGAATTCTTATGACATAATACAGGGGCCGATGCATCATAGTATGATATATAAGTATCAAATCAATCGACTGATAAATATGTATCGATACATAACTCTTATGTGTTAAAATCATAGAGATATATTTAGATACTTAAGTTTTATGTATGAGTTGCACAAAAAGTATTCTGATACATGATTTTATTCAAATTTTCAACTAAAGATATCTTTCTTATGTGTCTGTAATCTAATATTTAGTAAGATACATAACTTTTGTACATTTGGTGGTGGATCGTGTGATGTATCTTTTTATCCTTTACAATTAGCTTCATCATTCTTATGTATCTCTAAAATCTCTTAAGAGATACATATTTCTTATGTATCTCCATTAACATTATCATTTTCAACCTCCATTGACAAATCTCCAAACTCCTCCATACTCCACCACCAACTCCCTTTATCTATGTCTCAGGCCACTGCCGTTAGAAAACCTGACCGGCGAGCCACCAAATAGACCTCAACTTAGTCTCTTACACCACTGATGAATCTCTGAACTCCATTGATGAATCTTCGAACTTTTATTGTTGACCCGTCTTCATCTGAATTCATAAGGAAGAAAAATCAGAATTATTGGAGGTGGAGCGGTGGTGGGTATGGTGGCGGTATTTCAGCCTACAACTGCACTGGTTAATGAATATTGACCCATTATTTGAATGAGATAAGTGGGAAAGAAGGATCTAGGATTGAAAATTGGAAAGTTTGAAGATTTGGAAAGAAGAGAAAAAGGGCGGATTTTAATAGGAAGAAAAGGGTAGAGAGGATGAATTGTAATGAAGGGGTAGTGTTATGGGTTATTTTGGAGAGAGAACATGAAGTTGAAATTTTTGTAATTACTTTCTATGGATAGGATTCTGAGTAAATATAGATAGGATTCTGAGTAAATATGATAAATTAAGGTGTAGGTTTATGTTATTTATCCAAGTATTATTCACGGTCTTTGGGGATTTCAGTTACTAAAAAAGAGGAGAATATTGAGAAAGGAAATGCAGCTTTTATTAGTTGGTGGCTTAAAATAAAACTACCAATCATGCTTTACGTGGTCTGACTTAGGATGTAAAATGGCATTTGATTTCGGGCACCACTGAGGGTGGAATTTCTGTGGGTACCTCTAATAGGCATTTACGAATTGCAATTACGTTGGGCATGCTTGAATAGAGGAAGAGTAGAATACAATTTATAATCCAGAACGAATTAGCACAACTTTCATGGGAGAAGCCTGACATGCTATTTATAGGCAGGGTGGTGCAAGAATGGTGATAAATTTATGTCTCTTCAGTTCATTTAAGGAAATCCATTGAGAGACAGAAGCTTTTAATATCTGCATGTTAGTTGTTACTGGTAGTTGAGCGGTTAGGTCTTCGTGTCATATGGCCCATGGGCACTGTTGCTCTCTTCCTAGAAAAAAAACGATCTAGGCATTTATGGAGTCTTTGCAAGTTTTGTCAAAAGATGCATTCTTTTTGATGACTGCAAGTTTCAATCTACCAAATCATGGTCCTGTTCATTGTGTACATAAATGGCCCCTCTTTCTTATTCAGTAAAGTTGCATTTATGTTGATCGACCAACCCATGTGAAGAAAACCCCCAAGTGGGACATCTTCAACAGAAATAATAAATGACTATGGGTGACGGAAATTCTAGGCTAAGATGAGGTTCGGCCAAGCTATTCTTTAGGTGTTGGGACAATATTTGATTGTAGTAGAAAGAGGAGCATATTTGATTGAAGACTTTATGAATATTTCATTGGATTTCAGATGCTCGTAGCATTACTGCATTAGTTCTATAAATTAAAGTTCCTGTAAGAAGTTGGGGGCTTTGTTACCGGCCCTTGACCTACTTTCAATTGCTTAAAGTGAATTCTTTTTTAGTTACTCTAATAAACATACCATTTATCGATTAGGATTAAAAAACAGTTCACTGAAAGTAATCTAATAGTAAGAGTGTGTTGCGTGCTCACTTTATTTTATAGACATGCTCAAAATTGAAGTTAAAACTAAGTTATTTGAAAGCGCATTTTTATTTAAACCTAAATTTCGCTTGGATGAAAGGTAAAGAGTTATGAAGAAAATGATTGTTTCACTTGAACTACTCTTCAAACAAGTATGTTCAATATATCACCAGTATTTCAAATACCGAAGTTTAGGATATGCAAATATTGATGATTAACCAGTATTTGCAAATAGTGTACATAGGTAATTACAAATACTATAGAATTATTTATGGCCACAATACTCATTCAATAATTTATACAGGAGTTGCTATCAATAAGTGGTAGGGATCTTAAAAAGACCAGATTATTAATGTAATCTTAATGGAAGCGCATACTAAGTGATAAAAAGTTAGTAGTAACAATTATAAAGCCTCAGTTAAAGTTCTTAGGTTGGGGAACAAATATTTTTAGCTGAAATGTGGTACTAGTATTCACACTTATCCTTGATTATCACATAACATTACAATGAGGAGTCAAGTCATACTCATCAATCTATGCTTCATCACCCATTTATATACTATATGGGAATTGACTCAGAGAGAATATAGTATTTCACAAGTTCTCAAGAAGGCACTTAAAATAAAAAAACATATCACTTAAAATAAAAAAACATATAGTGCTAATTAGGATTCATTAATAATAATAAATCAATCAGCATCTTTTGCCCTTTTTGCAACCAAGTGCACCAGCATTCATTGTAATAGAATTAACCAAACTAGATGGCCTTGCACTTAAACTTGAAGATTTGGCATAACTAGAAGAAGCTCCAGCACCAGATCTTGTGAAAAAAGCTCCATTAAGCATTAAATCTCCTTCAGATCTCCAATTCCAATTCTTCCATTCATTTTCTGGTGCATCCTCATGTTTTGTCACCTTTTTAACAAACATTTTGTCGCTTAAATAGGTTAAAGTAAAACCATACTTTTTATTTCAACTACTTTTTTCACTCCACTTTCATCTTTATGAAAGTTACTTTGTACCACTATTACACCTACACTATTTATGAGTTGTTTTTTTTTCTTAATCCTTGCAAGTTTCAATTCTAATTTGGCAAAAGTGTGGTATAATGAGATGTTTTTAAGGGCCAAAGAATAAGCAAAATTTAGTCCAACTCATTATATTTCAATTTATTTTAACATGCTAAAATTTATTCAAATGTTACTACATCGGAATTACTATAGATAAATTATAGTAACTAGTGAGGCCGTGTGCATGAAAGAAAATTTTACCACAGTAACAAAAATGACAAAAATGCTACTTTATTTTATTAACAAATAAGTGCAATCTTGAAAAAGCATGAGAAGGTTTGCCTTTTTCTTTTAATATATGTTTTAAAATACCTTTGTAACCTTTTTTTTTGGTAAATAATGCCTTTGTAACCTTTAAACAACTAAAACTTCACTTTTTATTTTTATTTTTAAATATTTTTCTTCTTCAAAGATTGATAAGTAAGAGTGTTGAGGTAATCGTAAAATGTACCTCCTTGTTGAAGACATCATTAGGAGCAAGAAATCTATTGCCTTGGCTGTTGATAGTAGGAGAAGCACTTCCACCAATCGCATACATCTCCCAATGAGTGTAGTCATTATTCACAACATGGAAATATCCATGTCTACATCTGTATAAATCTCAAAAACATTTGTCTTATTACACCAATAAATGTACTAAATAAATCCAAGCATATTAGATCTAACATTTCTTTATTTATATTATTTTTTACCTTGGCATCCTCTGCACAAGCCCTTCTCCAAAATGGTTAAAAGCAATGGTAACTTGCATGTTCTTGTCTCTGGTGAAGGTATCACTATGTCCCAAAAGCATTACCTGAGGATGCGGAGGCAAATTTAAAATTTAAAGTCAGTACGTTTTACTATTCATTTGTGAGGTTTTAACCATATATGTTCAGGTCGAAGACGAATTGGCCACTGATTAATTACCTTATTATGGTGTGTCAAGTAATTATTGGAAATAGTTATGGCTGTCGATCCACGGATTGCATCAATCAGTCCATCCCTACAATTTGACAAGGAACAATGATCCACCCAAACATGGCTTCCACCAAATATAGAAACCCCATCTCCATCTGATAATGTCCTCCAACCATAATGTTCTGGTGAGTCTCTAACATAAGCATTCCCACCTTGCTGACAATCATGAATATTCAATCCATGTATAATAATATTTGTAACATATTGTATAGTAATACATGGGCCACCGGCAATATGTACACTAGCCCCTCTACCATCAATAGTTTTGAATGAATTCAACATTAACTCTTCTTTTAACTTAATGAACATGTCTCTATCAAATATGATCCAAAGGGGTTCATCTTGAATTGCACCATATCTTAAAGTTCCTGGCTTTGGGTTCACTGGATCATCACTAGTGTCAGTAACTATGTAGATTTTGCCATCTCTTCCACCAATGGCTTGTTTGCCAAAACCAATGGCACAATCAGCTAATCTTTGCCTTTTCTTTTCCCAATTGGGGTCACATCTCCAACAATCATCAATGGGATTGCCAGTTCCACATGATAAATAGCCTAAGTTCCTTCTTGACGCATTGATTTTCCTACAGAAGTATAAAACTAGTTGAAATCTTTAGTTAAAGAATTTGACTCCACCAAGATATTACTAGGCATAGTCGGTCCAAAACCCAAGAAAAAAAAGAAGAAAATGCACAATGTGTTAGTAATATTCCATTTCAGTTGAAAATGCAGTCAGATGTACGTGATCAAGGGGAGGTTAGCAACTCATATATTAATGGGTGGCTCCACGATTTCTTATGGATACAGGGTCAAGGAGTCGACTTCCCCACTGTCAACTGCCCGGACCTTTCATAACGTAAGTACATAGAAATCTTGATCTGTGTCCTTATTGCCCCCCCCACCACCCCGCCCCCCCAAAAAAAAATCAAGATTGCCGTACGTTGACAACTGACGTAAAAATAATCATAACGAAACTTGGAATATCAAAACTAAGGATTCATTTTGCTAATAATGTCAAAAAAGGAAATGGGGAATAAGAGTAAGTATCATACTGATTAACTTCGTGGACTATAACTTCAGGGTCAGGAACAGGGGAGGAAAATGTGCAGATAGGAGCTAATAAAGTTAGGAGAAGAAAAGAAAGTGACATTCCCATTGAAATCCCCTTTGTATTATTAGGGGAAGAGAAAATATTTTGGAAAATAGTGAAAGAGCTAATAGGAATTTGGAATGAAGGGGATGTGGGACTTTTGGAGGGGTTTTATATACAAGGGAAGAGAGGATGAAGGGAGTTATGAACCAACCAAATACCACTTGGACCTACCTGTATCTACTGTTCCACAAATTTGGTATTTCCCTATTTTCACGTTATCTGTCAAGGTTCGAACCCAAGTTATTGATACAGAAATGCACACTCTTAACTACTGGACTATGTTTTTCTAGCTTGTCCATGGTGTACAACAACATCTATATAACCTTAAATATCTATATTTAATCTATATACTCGAAATTTTTTTTCGACAAAGGGTGTTCATCTGACCACCCTTCGTCGGCTGTGGCTCCGCCACTGATTCTATCACCAGAATTGAACACATATATGTTGTAGTTTATAATTACAAACAAGCGTTGTGATGAAGTGGTAAGTACTATTTCATTTTTATCAAAGTTGTTGGAATTTTTGGCGCGAATTTGGATTTACTCGATCCAAATGTGGGTATCGAATACTGAATGAAAAATCAAAGAAAAATCTTATAATTATGTCTTAACTAATTACAGAAAATATCTACTGTAATTTTATGTTCTCTAGTTAAAATTACTAATGTTAATATGATGGTATGAAAATATGTACAATGTTAGTGTATAGCAGTAATTGATTTCTTCGACAGAAAAGGTAAAGAAAAATAATAAGCAAAGACATCGAAAGGGTATGAGTGGCTTTCTTCTTTCACAAATTCTCTCTTACTAGTTTATCGCACGTGACTCGCACGTGTAACTTTTGATTATTTAAGATTTATACGATTTATCTATTACAAATATTTTTAATGAAGTACAAAAAGTTCAAATCACTTTTCAAAGATCCTTCACAGTTTAACATATATTTTATTGTAATCTCATATATATTTTACCACCAGAAGTTTCAAATGGTTAATGAATGTCACTTTTGTTATGTCATGCAGTACCTCTTGTACTTGCTGTTAGAGGTTAAGAGAGACGCGTCGATTTGAATTATATTTGTAGTACAATTTTTTTCTATATTAAAATCTTTTCTTATTTTGATGTTAAATGTTAAGAAAATTTTTGATTACTTATTTAAAACTTTAAAAAATTTGATATTTCTTATATTTTTTCTTATTCTAACTCTTTCATATTTATTTCTAAATTTTTTAAACCTTCTTAAAATAAATTTTAGTTAAATTAATGAAAACAAGTATTAGTTGTCATTAATTTTGATCACTTCTAATATAGTTGGCTTCTAGTATGGCACATTTATCCCATACTATATAAAATTTCTATATGTTTTATATAGATTAATGTATAGAGAGCTTACATTTACTTTTTTTAAAAAAAAAACTAAAAAGCATGGTTTTAATTACAAACACGAACACATCTGCTAATATCATAACTTAATTAATTTCTAGTCATTTAATTGCAAAAATATAAAATAATGAAATATGTAAAACATAACTATGACAATGTAGCATGTAGCATCTGATGTAATGGTATAAATTTCGTCACTAAATTTAAGAATAAAAAACTAACAACATCACGAAAAAATTATTGTATATTAAAACAAATATGTAATAATAGGAACATGCAATCATTTAACTTTTTTCCATTGTTAACTTTCGAAATTAAATATTTATATTATTTAGGACATGCACATTTTTTGTATTTCATATTTTATTGTAATTTATTTATTTTATACAATTATATATATATATATATATATATATATATATATATATATATATATATATATATATATATTAAATTTTGAACTCTCTTAATGAAATTCTTATGTATAAAGATAAAAATATCTTGTAATAAAAGGGACTGTATGGCTCAAACTCTCCAAAATTGATGTTATACTCGTGTTGAATCCTCAAAAAATATTATGGTTATTGTAAAGTGAATAGAAACATTAGCATTTTTTTTTTAAAAAAAAATCTTATGTATAAAAATAAAAATGTCTTGTAAAAGGGACTATGTGACTTAAACTCTCCAAAATTGATGTCATACTCACATACAATCCTCTAAAAATATATTAATATTGAAGGATTCAATACACGCCCATCAATATTTTTGAAAAATCCGAACATCATAAAAAAGAACATACAAGAACAACTTTGTAATCTGCACACAAGCAAGCTAGAATAGTTTTGGGGATTGGAAAACATCTTCTCTTTTCTTTTTGACTATTAATTAATTATGTTATATCAACTTACCTTGAATATTAATATTTTTGGCAAACCTATTTCTAATTTAGCCAAAAAAAAAATGTATATTTATTTAGTTACTCCTTTGCTAGAAAAAAAGAGAAGAAATTGCATACTTATTGATATGAAGATGAAATCTGCAATCCTCTATAATAAAATCTCCATAATCTTCAGTAGTACAATCTATCTTGACAAACACAGGGATGCAAAAATATGTTTATCTAACGATTTAATATCAAAGATTAAATATGATTCTTTGTTAATTTTCTCCGAAAGATAGATAGAGTTGATGAAGTACGCCCATAAATACACCACAACCTAAATAAAAATTACATCAGTAGAAAATAAACACTTTTCGATAAATCTAAACGACATTCATATTTAAAGAAAACAAATTAATTAGTCTTAGCAAATCCTAAACCCTCTGCCTAAAAATTGAAATCGAAACAAATACATGAATAAATTTACAAAATATTAGGTGTACGTATTGAAATAGGGAAGGCAAACAAATTAACTAATCTAACAAATCCTAAACCCTCTATCTACACACATATATATATATATATATATATATATTGACAAAAAAAATAGGGAAAGAAAACAATTTTCTTTAGCCTATTAAAAACATCACAGAATTATACATCTAAACAAATTCTATATTTAATCACTTTTACATGTAAAATTAGGATTCTGCAATTTAAAATCATTTTATTTGAGCAATAGATACATTCTGCAATTAATTTTTATCCTCCAATTCACTATTAATTAATTAATTACGTTTGTCTGCAATTATATTATATTATTAAATATGAATAAATCATATTTTAACTTGTCATATATTTAGAAATTTTACTTCTCATATATTTAGGAAGAAAATTGAGAAATATGTGAACCGGTCTAAGAGAAAATTGGGCATAAAAAAAATTTATAATTATGTGATATGGTTTAAATAGGGAAAATAATTTATATAAGGTAAATTTTAATGAAAAGTTCATAAATATTAGGATTTCCTACCTAATTCAATAAGGAAATTAATAAAATTTTAATAAATCTTAAAGTTCTAAATATTAAATTTCCTTGTTGAAAATCTTAATTCCCATGTGAAATTGCAACAATTACGTTGCTCAAGTCTTCCATATATAGTATATGGAATGGTTTATGCAATTCCAATTTTAACGTGAGTTTCTATATGAAATTATCAAAAAATTATTAATAATTTATTTATATAATTAATACAAAATATAATTAAATGACTTTTTCTTTTATATTTTACCATATATTCTTCTCTTACCATTTATTTTAGGACTCTATAATTTTGAAACATATTTTCTCTTATCATATAATTTAGGATTTCTTAATTAAATATTGTAAAAATAATAATATAATACTTTAAGAAAAATAGGTGAAAAGATAATTTTGTCTATTGTAAAGTTTTTTAATGAAGGAGAAAAAGTTCAAATCACTTTTCTAAGGGTCTTCAACTTTTAATATATTATAGATATATAAGAAGTGGGAGCGAAGCAGACTCGATCTGTAGACATCCTTGCTTGTCATCTGCTTACTCTGTAATTTTATTATATCATCCCTAATAAATTATTATATGATATTAACGTATTAAAAAATTAATAATATTTAATAAAAAAAGTAAAATAGATATTTATGACATATCTGCTTGAGCTGCTTCAACCATAATTTTACTATATCGCCTCTAATTGATTATTATAAGTCATCTAAATATTAAAAAAATAATAATATTTAATAAAAAAAAAGATAAAATAGACATAAAATGATAAATTAACTCTTAATGTTTTGAATTAATTTGACATCTTATGTGAGGTCCTGTATACAATGAAATTTTATTAAATTTAAATCCGTACAAAATTTGGATTATATTAAATTCAAAATATATTAGTCCCAAATAAATATTGCAGATTAATATGATTGAATTAATTATTTAAGTCCAAATAGGTATGGATTTAAATAAGACCCAAAATTTATTGGGTTAGTCCATTAATTTGGACTACAAAAGTGGAGTCCACTTTGCTAAGCCTAAAATATTGTCATATTCTAGAGGCCCAAATAAGCGCCATATGTCTAATGAAGTGGCACACCAAGTCAAGTGAAGGAGCCAATAGGACCATGCCACATGGCAAAATGATGTAGCAGCCCCATGAAATCAAAGCCCATAAAAGGTCACACATTACTCAAATCTGATTGGTCAAAGGAAGTCCATCTTCATCATGACTCTCCCTTTTCTACAACTATATATAAGGGTGTCATAATTCAGAAAAAGGACCCTTAAAACTCTAACAAGTAGCAAGAGAAAACTTGTGTATTAAACGCCGTAATTTCTCTAAAAAGTTCAAGCATTCAAATTAAGTTCATTAAAGTTCAAGATCAAGACCGCAATATTCAAGAACAAGCTTAAAAGCTCTTGAATTCAAGCACAAGTCAAGATCAAGTCCCTCAAGTCCATCAATTCAAGTTCGAATTCAAAATCAAGATTTAAGCCCTTGAATTTATAGTTGAAAAAGCGAATTAGAGAAATCATAGAGATTGTAACACACTTATTGAAATCAATAAATCAATTGTTGCAATATTTTCTTGTCTCGATTATTATTTTTGGTCTCGAAAATTTTATTGTCCAACAAATTTTGGCACGCCCAATGGGACAATCTCTACCTCTCATCTCAACTTTTCATACTTCAAAGTTTAATAACAACGAAATGACTTCCAAGAAGGTTAATTCTCAGTCAACTGCTTCTAAGGCTGCAGATTCAAAGTTCTCTGCTGAAGTAGAAAGCATCATTGGTGTTACTTTCGGAAGCCTGGGAGCTGTCACAGAAAGCAAGATAGGCTTGCTAGGACAACAAAAACATCCAGTGTTGTCTGCTCCAACTCCAGGTTTTGGATCTTCAACCCCGAAATAAACGAAGTCCAATGCAAGTGCTTCAGAAGGAGGAAGTAGTGTGGTTGAATCGCTGAAAAAGACTTTAGCTTTACTTGAGCATTCCGGTTCTAAATACTCTGGAGCCAAGAGCGATGGTCGTTCAACAAATGCGTCATCTCCACTTACACCATATAAGCTAAGCACTTCAAAGATCAACTTATGTGATAATACGTGTTACTCTACGATGTCTTCGATGATCATGCAAGCAATGGTAACTGATGCCTCATCTATGGAGGAGCAGCTTACGAATCTGATAAAGACAATTGAAGGCCTGACCAACTATGTTTAGAATCAAGAGGCTAGGATTGATAAGATAGTGGATAGAGTGGAAAGCTTGATAGAAGAAGAATCTAGCCATGCGCCGGGAAAAGCTCCAGAGGTGCATGAGATAGAAAATCCTGTAAAACAAATAACATAGACTAAAGAGGTGCACGTTTCTGTTGAAGGAATGATCCCGATTGGGAAATTGAGGGAATTTATTAAAGGGACCCTCAAAGACAAGTATGATGTTGTCACCAAGTCTTCCCTTGCGTATGCCAAGCCCTACACTATGAGAATAGATAGCCTCAAAATGCCTGCTGGCTATCAACCCCCCAAATTTTAATAATTTAAGGGAAAAGGTAATCCGAAACAACATGTCGCACACTTTGTTGAGACATGTAATAATGCTGGAACTTACGGTGACTATCTTGTCAAACAGTTTGTTCGTTCCCTAAAGGAAAACATCATTGATTGGTATACAAACCTCGAGCCTAACTCCATCGATAGTTGGGAGCAATTAGAACACGAGTTCCTAAATCAATTTTATAGCACAAGGCATACAGTAAGCATGATAGAGCTCACAAATAATTGGAAAAGAAAGGATGAGTCAGTCATTGACTTCATCAATCGATGGAGAAATGCGAGTCTAAACTGCAAAGATAGGCTCAGTGAAGCTTCTGCAATAGAGATGTGCGTCCAAGGAATGCACTGGGGGCTTCTTTACCTTTTTCAAGGAATTAAACCAAAATTCTTTGAAGAGTTATCTACTCGTGCTCACAATATGGAGTTGAGCATGTCTTCTGCTGGAAAGGAAGGAACGCCTATCCATGACTCTCGAAGGGGAAAGGATAAGCAAGAACCTAAAAGGTGGGGCAAGTTTGTTGCAAAAATGATAACAAAGAGTCCATGAATGTTGAGGTGTCTCCTGTGAAGGTCACCACAAAGGTGAGTAAGAAGCAAAGTGTGAAGACGACTTCTGGAGCACGTCCAAATCAGAAAACTTTAAAGGAGATGCAAGAAAAGGAATATCCCTTCCTTGATTCTGATGTTGCTGAGATTTTGATGAACTCCTTGAGTATAAGCTCATTGAACTCCCAGAGATGAAGAGTCCCAACGAAGCTGGAAGGACTAATGACCCTAATTATTGCAAATATCATAGGCTCATAAGTCACCCTCTGGAGAAATGCTTTGTCTTTAAAGACAAAGTTATGCAACTGGCAAAACAGAAGAAGATCTTCTTCGACGATGAGACGACCAGTTCTCATCAAATCTCCATCACATTTGGCTCGCTTGATCCTATCCAAATATGTGTCGAAGAGCATAATGAGAAAATATTAGAGCCTGACAGGTCTTCAGTTGACGAAGGCGATGATAAAGGTTGGACTCTAGTAACCAGACGCAGAAGCAAGAAGACGAGTCCACGAAAGGAGTCAGTCGAGCAACCAACTAGGAGGAGAATGGTAAAGAAACCAAGAAAACAGAAGTTTGTTAAATTCCTAAAGAAGACAAGGGTGACGGAGCTTCACCATCAGGAACTTCGGCGTCCGGTGACTTTAGAGGAATTCTTACCGAGTTGGTTCCATGGAAAGACTGACCAAGTCAACCTTGAGGAGTATTGTTTTAATACCGCCAAAGAGGGGGCAAAGGGTGAGAATCTACCCATAGAAGTTTCTTCATCTTCCGAAAGGTTGGCTGAAGCTCTTGGCGAAGAGGCACATGTGTGTGATATAAAAATCACACTCACAAATAACGATCTTTTGCATAGTGAGACCCCATCTAACCGTCCCTTATACATGGTGGGTCAAATTCTAGGAAATAAGATCAATAGAATCTTGATACATGAGGGATCTGGGGTCAATATCCTGACTATTCGTACGATGAAGGAGCTTGGCATCGCTACTGGAGAACTGGCTGAAAGCCATATAATGATCCAAGGCTTCAACCAAGGAGGCCAGAGGGCCATGAGATATATCAAGTTAGAGATTCGCATGGATGATTTTCAATCAAATCCATTGATGCATGTGATCGATGCCAAAACTTCATACAATATATTGCTTGGTAGGCCTTGGGTACACGGAAACAAAATTATCTCGTCCTCTTACTATCAATGCTTGAAGTACCTCGAAGGTGGAGTGGAAAGAAAGATAGTAGCCGATGACAAGCCATTCACTGAAGTTGAGTCACACATTTTGCCGATGCAAAATTCTACTTAAAAAACATGTTGTGGATGAGAAAAGGGTTGAAGATGTCACCAAGACCAAGTGTGATGATTTGTATCTAAGAAGGTCACGGTGACTATCAAAAAAGTTTCCACCAATAAGCCTCTCTCCATTTCAAATAAAGAAGGTATCACTTCTACAAAAAAGAAGGCAACTCCCGTTCTTCGTTACGTACCGAAGGTAAGAAAAGAGAAAGATCACCCATCGGATTCCCAAGATAATGTGGTAAAGGGGCTAACTTTACCTATCAGAAATATTGATGTAATAAATCCATCCTCAAGACTTTTTGAAGAGTCTGTGGCTCAAAATTTGCCACAAATATGACACTCCCTATGAAATATACGAAGGATGGCTTCGATCCAAATACATACAAACTATTTATAAAGGCTGGATACAATCCAAATGAGCCATCAAGGTTGAGAAAACTTCTGTTGGAAGGTACGACCAAGCAGTCACGTGAAGGCCTAGGATATACGCAGCCAACTCCAATTCGCATCTTCATAAGAAGGGCGGTTAGCAACTACATCACTGTAGAATAAGAGTCCACTGCATCTAACAAGAGGGCTTTTGTCTTTGACCGACTTGGAGAATCAATTGCAAGAAACTTTGTGTTCGAAAGGTTAGGACCTCTAAATAAGAGGAAAAGCAACAAGTGTAAGAAGAGTCGTCAAAGCGCAATGATGCACTCTTCACTTAAAATACAAAAGGATTTCCAAAGTTTGATTCCTTCTAAAATGAAATGACAGACGAAACTGGTAGTTTCATGCGATGAGGTACTAAAAGCAAAGGCGCATACTGTGGTTTATACCAAGCAATACGAAGAAGATGAAGAGAGTGTTGGCTCCTTATATCATGTTATGATCCAGAATAAGAAATATTTCTCATCTCAAATAAAGGTTGATAAAGAAATAGAAGATGCCTTCTGGTGTTATCATATATCCATCAACGATGATGATCCTCAAGAGGAGGAAGATACTGCAGATGCTCCATTGAAACTTAAAGAAGGAGTAAAGGCCATAATAGATCCCTTGAAGGAAGTTAATCTTGGGACAAGTGAGGACCTAAGACCAACTTACCTAAGTGCATTTCTAAAAGTAGAGGAAGAAATCACTTATACAGACATACTCAAAGAATATATGGATGTTTTAGCTTGGAGTTACAAAGAAATGCCTGGCTTAGATCCAAAAGTAGCGATCCATCAATTGGCGGTTAGGAATGAGGCTCGTCCTGTTAAGAAAATCCAAAGGCGCTTTAGGCCAGAGTTAGTTCCATTGATTGAGAATGAAATTAATAAACTCATTAAAGCTAGCTTTATTCGCGAAGTCAAATATCCCACGTGGATTTCAATTATTGTTCCAGTACGAAAGAAGAATGGCTAAATTCGAGTTTGTGTCGACTTTTGAGATCTCAACAATGCATGCCCTAAGGATAATTTTCCAATCCCCATACCAGAGTTGATGATTGATGCTACCACTGGTTATGAGGCAATGTCCTTCATGGATGGTTCATCAGGCTACAACCAAATCCACATGGCGCCAAAAGATGAAGAGCTCACTACATTTCATACGCCCAAAGGTATTTATTGCTATAAGGCAATGCCTTTTGGTTTGAAGAATGCTGGTGCCACTTATCAAAGGGCTATGCAAAACATCTTTGATAAACTACTCCACAAAAATATTGAATGCTACGTGGATGATTTAGTAGTGAAGTCAATAAAGAGAGATGACCACTTCAAAGACCTAAGAATGGTGTTTGAGTTACTTTGAAGATATCAACTTAGAATGAATCCATTAAAGTGTGCATTCAGAGTTACTTCTGGAAAGTTTCTTGGTTTTATTGTCCGACACCAAGGAATTAAAATTGATCAAGCCAAGGTTGATGCAATTTTGAAGATGCCCGAGCCTCGAAACATTCATGAGTTAAAAAGCATTCAAGGAAGGCTAGAATATTTAAGGAGGTTCATCTCAAACTTGGCTGGAAAATGTCAACCATTTAGTCGTTTCATGAAGAAGGACACTCCTTTCTAATGGGACTAAGCGTGTAGTAATGCCTTTGAGAGTATCAAATCATACTTAATGAAACCTCCAGTTCTTGTGGCACCCATAACTGGAAAGCCGTTGATACTCTACATCGCGGCACAAGAGAGGTCGATTGGAGCACTACTGACTCAAGAAAATAGTAAAGGCAAAGAAAACTCTCTTTACTATCTGAGCAGAATGATGACACCAAATGAGCTAAAGTATTCTTCAATTGAAAAGTTATGTTTGGCATTGGCCTTCAAGGAAGGCTAGCATATTTAAGGAGGTTCATCTCAAACTTGGACGGAAAATGTCAACCATTTAGTCGTCTCATGAAGAAGGACACTCCTTTCGAATGGGACCAAGCGTGTAGTAATGCCTTTAAGAGTATCAAATCGTACTTAATGAAACCTCCAGTTCTTGCAGAACCCATACCTGGGAAGTCGTTGATACTTTATGTCGCGGTACAAGAGAGGTCGGTTGGAGAACTATTGGCTCAAGAAAATAGTGAAGGCAAAGAAAACTCTCTTTACTATATGAGCAGAATGATGACACCAAATGAGCTAAAGTATTCTCCAATTGAAAAGTTATGTTTGGCATTGGCCTTCTCAATTCAAAAGATGAAACACTACTTTCAAGCTCATGTGGTTCATCTCGTGTCTAGGGCAAATCCCATCAAGTTTGTAATGTCGAAACCTGTCCTTAGTGACTGACTTGCAAGATGGTACCTTCAATTTCAACAGTTTGAGACTGTGTATGTTCCCTAAAAGGCCATAAAGGGACAAGCATTGACTGACTTCTTGGTAGACCACCCGATACCTGATGATTGAGAACTGAGCGATGAATTTTCTGATGAAGATACAATGGTCATTGAAGCTAGACTCCAATAGAAGATATACTTTGATGGTGCCATACATTAAGATGGAGCTGGTGCCGGGGTGGTGTTCATCACTCCCTAAGAAGAGGTCATCCCATACTCTTTTACCATAATGAATCTTTGCTCTAATAATGTTGCCGAATACCAAGCTTTAATACTTGGACTCGAGATGGCAGTGGACATGAAACAACTACAATTACAAGTCTTTGGTGACTCCCAATTGGTGATCAAATAGCTTTTGGGAAACTATGAAGTCCGGAAACCCGAGTTAAAACCATATCATGAATATACACAAAAATTGATGGGATGGCTTGGAGAAGTAACCCTCCAGCATGTGCCAAGGAGAGAAAATAAGCAAGATGATGCCCTAGCTGCTCTGGCCTCAACCCTGACTCTTCTAAATCAGACCCAAGTTACTGTCTGCCAAGAATGGGTAGTACCGCCATCAGATGAAGATGTGGAAAACAAGGTTGAATACCTCGTTACTGTGTCTAAAGCTGTAAAAGAAGATTGGCGACAACCTATCATTGAATACTTATGGTATGGGATACTTCCAAAAAATCCAAGGAGAAGGACTGACATTCGTTGTCGTGCACCTCACTTTCTTTACTATAAAGACACACTGTACAGAAGATCATTTGAAGGAGTACTCTTACGGTGTTTGGGAGAGAAATAAGCAATTCAAGCTTTGCAAGAAGCGCACCCGGGAGTTTTTGGATCATATTAGTCTGGACCGAAGCTCCATTTTCACATTAAAAGGATGGGATATTATTGGCCAACGATGGTGAAAGATTTCTTGGACTATGCTAGAAGATGCAAAGCTTGCCAACTCCATGCAAATTTCATACATTAACCTTCAAAGTTACTACACCCAACTTTCGCATTTTGACCATTCAATGCTTGGGGAATGGATGTTATTGTTCCACTACCAAAATTTTCTGGTGGACACTTATACATCTTGGTCGCGACAGATTACTTCTCAAAATGGGCTGAAGCTATTGCTCTCAACGAAGTAAAGAAAGAAAATTTCGCAAACTTCATTTGAGTAAATATTATGTACCGTTTTGGAATTCCTCAGTACATAATAACTGACAATGGAAAGCCATTTGATAACAAGACGATGAACAAAATCTGTGACCTCTTTGGTTTTAAGCAACGCAAATCTTCTATGTACCACGCTCCCACCAATGGTCTAGCTGAAGTATTCAATAAGACTTTATGCAACTTGTTGAAGAAAGTTGTCTCCAAATCCAAATGAGACTGGCATGAGCAAACGGAAGAAGCTTTATGGGCATATAGGACAATTTATCGTACACCAATGCAAGCAACCCCATACTTACTTGCTTTTGGAGTTGAAGAAGTCCTACCACTTGAGTGTCAAATACCTTCTTTGAGACTGACTATTCAAGAATGGCTCACCGATAAAGAAAATACTAAGTTACATCTTGCGGAATTAGAAGCTCTTGATGAGAAGAGGATTGAGGCTCACTAAAATCTTGAATGTTATCAAGCCTGGCTATCTCATTCCTTCAACAAAAGAGTTCTCTTGAGGTGCTTCCAAGTTGGAGATCAAGTTCCTACAGTAAGAAGACCCATTATCACTTCTCATAAGTATGGGGCCAAATTCACCCCAAAGTAGGATGGACCATATGTCATAAAAGAGGCATATTCAAATGGTGCTTACAAGTTTTTCGATGCAGATGGCGTGAGGGTCGGCCCCATTAATGCCAAGTTCTTGAAGAAGTACTATCCTTGAATATAGATGACGCTTCTCGACGCACAATCCTAAACTGCAAGTCAAAACACTCCTTAAGGCACGAGTATATACTGCATGTCTACTCTTAGCCCGCAAGAGGATAAACTGTGAATGACTCAAAAAAAAATCAAATAAATGTTCGCTAGGTTGAAAACCTCGAAAGAGACGGCCTAGGTAAAGCTTAGGACACACAAAAAACACACACACCCAGAACTACGTTGTGACTTGATTCTCTTTACTGGGGTACGTAGGCGCTTGGAATTTTATTCGGAGTTCAGTTACATGAGTGTAAAAAAAAATACATGTCCCAGTTTGATCTGTTGTATGAAAGTCAAGTCTGCATATATCTCAATTAAGTGTTGGAATTATATTTGTGGCTCAATGGGGGCAACCATCAAAAGAAAAGAAAATCTTCTTTGACAATGAGACAAAGACGTGAAGCCAATGATCAATAATTTTGGAAGAAAGCCAGAGTTTAATATGACAACATCAATGCATCAAAATAAGCAAACAATTCTTGGAGTTGAAATTCAAAAGCAATATTAAAATAAATATCCAATATAAACAAAAAAGGGTTTTCATTATGACTGATAGATCTGACTACAAAAAAAAAAGGGTAAAAGAAAGCAACAAGAAGGTTTGAAGAAAGGCATATTCTTAAGGTTAATCTAAGTATAGCTTATAATTCACTAAATCTTGTAAAGAAGCCTCTAAGACTCGCTTCTTCTTCTCCACGACCTTTGAGGCATTTGCCATTGTGAGGGAGACATCAGAACACTTGAAAAACTCTTCTTCAACAGTTGAAACTTTGGATTCCATCTCTGCAGCTTCTTACGTGGCAGCATTTCGGTGATCTTTCAACTTCTTCACCTTCTTTCTCGCCTTCTCAAGAGATTTGCAGACGATAGAAACTTCTTTAGATTTCTCATATCTCTCCCTTAATACAAGTTCAAGATGTTCTTTGACTTTCAAATATGACTCTAAATATTTAATTGCTGTGGTTTGATCAATAAGGATGGATTGTGCTTGGTCATAAGAAGTCGCTAGCCAAAAGAAAGACCCCAATAAATTCTGCAAAGGGGAAATATCTGCCCCCATTCCACTCTTGTCATTGATTATGACTTCGATGTCATCTTGGATAGAAGAAGCACGATTCGGAGTAAGGCCTGCAAGTTTGGTACGGATAGTAGCCCAAGCCTTCATGATAAATTCCTTTTTAAGATCTGAAATGACCTTCTTGCCATAAAAAATAGACATAGTTACTGCTAGTTGCCGGAAAAATTTTGACTCTGTATTTGCTTTGACTTTACCGTAAGAATTAGAAGTAACCTCTTCGGATGACAAAAGTAACTCCCTTGAGTCTGGACCTGCTATAGACTCGCTACTATCTTGTGTCTTACTTTGATGAGGATCATCGAAAATTTGGACATTTTCTGGCTGCGTCTACAAAGAAAAACATAATATGAGGGTTATATAAAAGCAATGCATATACTGTGAAACGGTAGAAGAGTTGAGTCATTACCTTCTCGATAGCTGGTGAAGTATTTGATGAACTAGCAAGAATCTCCACATGGGTGTTAGAATCACTATGCTTCATCAAAGATGGTTTTACCTTCTTTCAACAATGATCTCCATGACTACTATCGCTTTCATCTTGAAAGGTTCATTTATTGAAAGTCGATTGAGCCAGGGCAGGCAAATCCTATTTCTGAGTTCTTGCATGTGGAGGTCCCTTGACTTTGCATGGAATTACTACTTTATCTTTCAAGACTGGAGGCTTAGCCACATTTGGGATCCCCTCACCATGTCCTTGAGGAGTATCGATGATAGGACCTACGACATTCACCAAATATTGCAAGTTAACTTCAAGAAAGTTTCCATGAACTTTACCCTCCAAGATTTATACTGCGTGGATGAGTGTCTTCGTGCATTAGGGATGTCTTTAGGAAAGGTTGCTTTTAACATAGAACCATGCAACACACAAATTCGATGAAATTTAAGGCCTTCATCTAGTGAAGCACTGTGAATGTCATTTTCCAAGATGCCGGGAAGGCCTTGATAAAACCTAAACTGGTGACTAAATTGGTGTGGACTGTATGAGTCAAGTATGAATGAACCTCCATATCTAAAAGGGAGTAAGTTAAAACAGAGGCTTATGAAGTAGCTTATTTCTGTCTCTTCATCCTTATCATCATCTACAAAATGACAAGGATCGGACTTTCTTAGCATGGTGGAAGTCCAGATAGCACTATCTCCTTGATGGATACGCTTTCTGGCAAGCTCGCCATCAAAGTACTTTGCTCCGCCTTCGCTGGAATATGCCGTCATCAATAGGTGGCCCATTAGAAAGGGGAAATGTGTCTTAAAATAGTAAGCAAGCCAACCATACACATAATGGATAGGAAAAGATATTCTGAGTTGCTCAAGCTACAAAGATTTACAGACTCTATTGAGACTATTATAAATGCTCGATAGGACTGGAACTGCAAGACTGAAAGTTTGCTTATCTGCCATCATAATTGCAACTCTAAAAGTTCTCGGGCGAATGAAATATCTATCCTTAGAGGGAAATACAAAGGTGCACAACCAACATGATAGAAATGCAGCCAAATATGTGTCAGTCCTATGTTCATACTTCACTCCAAGTTTGGAAAATGTAGCATCATCTGAACTTAACTATTTCGCTACTTTCGGAATAGTCCCAGTTAGGTCATGGGTTGACTCCAAATGAGTAGATTTTTTCTCTTTCCTCAGTGGAGCTGACTCGTATCTTAATATCCTCTTGCACCAAAACTTTATCCACTTGCTTAGAGTAACTCTCGGATTAGAAGCTTTTCCTTCTTGAAGATGTTGGAAAGGTACAAACAAGAATTCACAAGAACAAGGGATAAATCTCTCATGCTTTTTATCAACACCTGTAAGTTCCATTACTTTAGGCACCACTTCTTCATAAGGAAAACCTCCGATGGGAAGGCCTCCAATCTTGTATAAGTTCCAAAGGGATATGGATAGCTCTCCAGCTGAAGTAAGCAATGTATTGGTAGTTGGACACCAATCCTCAAGGAATGCCTGTAATATGTTTGAGTTTCGATCATATGTAAACAGTGAAGCATAAACGGAATCGCCTTCAAGGTTTGTGCACTTCCTGCCAAGATGTCCTCAGCCCATTCCCAATATCCTTGAGTATGGTGATATTCACCAGTTATCTCCATAGTGTTTCCCCAACATATCTCCTTTGAATATTTGATGTCCTAAGTAAGGAAGGGTGCTCGTAATATTTAATTGACGTTGGTTAGGAATCCAAAGAAGCCATACTTTAATCGATTAATTAGCACCAATGTCATGTTCCGAAGTCCAATTTGACATATAGAGAGAGTTTTGTAAAGGTGGCCACAGGTCTGCATACTTGCCTGTTGTTGGAGTTTCAGTCAATAGCCTAGTTAAAATCGTGCCATCATTAGCCTCGATTAGAAGATACTTATTTTTAGAGGATGGAGATGTGTAGTCTCTAAAGTGAACCATCCTTGCAAGCTACATAAACAAAAGAATCCTGGTCAAACACAGAGTCAAGATTCAGAGAAAAGATACCTCCAAAATAAATAAATAAATAAAGAGGTCCTCCGTGTTTTGGCTTTGGTGAAATATAGACATGTATACTTGAAGCCGAACTCGTCAGGTCTTAAGGTAACGGAGGCGAAGTTAAACTCTCGCACCTAAAGAGGGCCTCTTACGGATTTATCCTTAAAGGGATATCGAAATTTCCATGACTTAAGGTGGACAGGATTTGTCCCTTTGCACCTTAAAGCTGGCCTTTTATGGATTTATCCTTAAAAGGATATCGAAATTTCCATGCCTTAAGATGGACAAGATTTGCGCCTTTGCACCTTAAGCTGGCATTCTGATGAATTTGTTATGTAAAGGGACCGTCTTCAAGCAAAATTGGTCGGGTCTTGAGATGACGAAACCTCGCACACCTTAAGCTGACGTCCACCATCTTTGATCAAAATTGGTCGGGTCTTAAGGTGACGAAGCCTCACACACCTTAAGCCGACGTCCACCATCTTTAATCAAAATTGGTCAGGTCTTGAGGTGATGAAGCCTCGCACACCTTAAGCCGACGTCCACCGTCTTTGATCAAAATTGGTCGGGTCTTGAGGTGACTAAACCTCGCACACCTTAAGCCGACGTCCGCCGTCTTTGATCAAAATTGATCGGGTCTTGAGGTGACGAAGCTCGCACACCTTAAGCCGACGTCCGCCGTCTTTCATCAAAATTGGTCGGGTCTTGAGGTGACGAAGCCTCACACACCTGATCGGGTCTTGAGGTGACGAAGCCTCACACACCTTAAGCCGACGGCCACCGTCTTTAAGCAATTATTGTATATTGCTATTTGTTTCAACCCTATATAAAGAGAGGAAGAAAAGAAAAGAAAAAAAAAGAGATTGATGAAAATCACAAAGAAAGAAGAAGGGAATTACCTTGCGGTGATTGTGAACCGAACTTGGAGCTACTACCAGAAAGAAGAAAAAAGTAGAGAAGCTTCGCAAGTGTGCGTTGAAATAAAAACAAATTCTGTAGGCTTATATAGACATCATAGGGCGGCTAAGTAAGACTCATATTTGATATAGGATGGTATTAGAATCAGTCTTCTAATTAAACTTGGCTTATTTGAGGCGGTGGTATTGCTTATTTCTAACAGTAAATTGATATTTTTGGTAAACATATCAAAGTTTCCTAAATTGTCACCTCCTTAACTGATGTAATATGATGCCAGCTGAAAGGAAAAAGGGGGCCGAAAGGTAAAAGGGGATCTGTCTATGTATAGTTTATATAAACTATAAATCAAAGTGCAAATTGAAGGTTCGTCTTCACTGACTAGCAAATTTCATATTTGGCATGGTCTGAGCAGCATGTGGATTTATTACCTTTGGTTGAAACAATAATAGTAATGAAAAATACACTAGTTAATTGCAAAAGGACGACAATATGCTAGGAATTTAAGGCAAGTTTTGTCCTTTAGTCTCACAAAACTTGGAATATTTTAACTATATTGCAAGTTTGATATAACTGAAAAGAAAATATAGTAATTCCACTATATGGTCGGTTGAAATATTCTACGGCGGATCATTACTATTATTTTTTTTCTTTACACAAATATCGTTGCAGTTAAAATATGAAATTTATACTTCAAGGCTAGTCTTCAAAATATTAAATGTCTCGACAAGTCTTGAAGTAGGAGGTATTTTGTATGCAACGAAATTTTATTAAATTTAAATTCGTACAAAATTCAGATTATATTAAATTCAAAATATATTAGTCCCAAATAAATACTGCGGATTAATATAATTGAATTAATTATTTAAGTCCAAATAGGTATGGATTTAAATAAGACCCAAAATCTATTGGGTTAGTCATTAATTTGGGCTACAAATGTGGAATCCACTTTGCTAAACCCAAGATATTGTCATATTCTAGAGGCCCAAATAAGCGCCACATGTCAAATGACGTGGCATGTCAAGTCAAGTGAAGGAGCCAATAGGACCATGCCACATGGCAAAATGATACATCAGATCCATGAAATCAAAGCCCATAAAAGGTGACACATCACTCAAATCTGATTGGACAAAGGAAGTCCATCTTCATCATGACTCTCCCTTTTCTACAACTATAAATAAGGGTGTCATAATTCAGAAAAAGGACCCCCAGAACTCTAACAAGTAGTAAGAGAAAGCTCGTGGATCAAACGCCGTAATTTCTCTAAAAAGCTCAAGCATTCAAATCAAGTTTATTAAAGTTCAAGATCAAGACCGCAATATTCAAGAACAAGCTTAAAAGCTCTTGAATTCAAGCACAAGTCAATATCAAGTCCCTCAAGTCCATCAATTCAAGTTCGATTTCAAGATCAAGCTTTCAGCCCTTGAATTTATAGATGAAAAGACGAATTAGAGGAATCATGAAGATTGTAACACTCACTTATTGAAATCAATAAATCGATTGTTGCAGTATTTTCTTGTCTCGATTATTATTTTCGATCTCGAGAATTTTATTGTCTAACAGGTCCATTTAATTTTTTTTCATAAGTATTTTTTATAGCAATTTTGCTATATCACTTCTAATTAGTTTTTATGAGTCATTTAAGATATGTCTACTTTGCTACTTCAATCATGATATCTTTTTGGCTCTCAAAATTATATCAGTGTCGCGTAAATTGGAATAGAAGAGAAGTTATTATAAATCACAATAATTTAAAACATAAATTATTTTAAAAATATAATTGACTACTAATGCTGCAAAAGTTTGAACAAGAAGAGTATTATAAATTAGCTAACAACTTAAAATAGTAAATTATAATGTTAAAAAGTATTATAAATTACAATAGTTAACAACTTAAAATATCTAAAAAAAATTAATCTGTTATATATTTTAAAAATATATTATTTAAAAATTACATAAAAAGTATAATAAATTACAATAGTTAAAAACTTAAAATATGTAAAAAAAAAATAATTAATTTGTTATTTTTTTTCCAAAAAGTACGTAAAAAAATATATTAATCACAATAATTAATAATTTTAAAATTTAAAAAATATAAATATTTGATTGACTCTCAAAATTTTATGGGTGTCATATTAACAACTTAAAATATTCTTATAAAAATTTCACTAATCTAAATATAATAATATATGACTAATTAAGAATTTATCAACTAAACAAATGAAAATTTTGATTATATGATAAAATTACACATAACATAAAATTTTTAAATGTCAACATTGGTCCTGTGCACGGCATAGCCAGCTAATAATGTTAGTAATGTAAGACTATAACTTCGCCTTCTCTCTCCTTCGCCAAAACTTCTACTTTTAAATAAGACGTCTTATTTTTGAGTGAGTTTTGGTACGATGAAAGAAATCATTTTTCATGAAAATTGTTTTTGGAGTTTGGTCAAAGAATAAAAACGAATGTTATAAAAAAAATATATATATATTAAAAGTTAATAAAATATCAACAAATAAGAGAGTAATGTTTAAGTATTAATAGTTGAAACAAGTAATATGAATTTCAAAGTTAAG
The DNA here is from genome assembly GCF_002878395.1 of Capsicum annuum. Lineage (NCBI taxonomy): Eukaryota > Viridiplantae > Streptophyta > Magnoliopsida > Solanales > Solanaceae > Capsicum > Capsicum annuum. The sequence goes on from NC_061121.1 coordinate 80,775,912, forward strand.
ATAGCTATATGGGAAATGATACCCCTCTACATACTAAAAGAAAATGATTATCTCCTTATGCAACATTTTTTGGTGAGATTTTTCTGAATAATTTTGTTATAACCCAAAATAATGATATTTCATATTATTATAAAATTAGTTAACAACTTGAATAATTGGCTATAACTTTTGTTTCTTCTTCATTTAATATATATTTCATAAGAATTATTAAGATTTTTACATAAATAGATTAGTGAATTTTCTCGATGAGATTTTCTTTTTTCTTGAACAAGAATTTACCTGCTAATCTTATTATTTGTATTTTTGAAAAATAATAAAATTAGTTAATCAACTTGGATAATTGTTTAAACAAAATTTCAAAAAAATTAAAATAATTTATACACAAATATGGATTTACAGTTTTAAATTTGTGGGCTTCCAATAAAATAAATTAATATCTAATAGTAATAGAATAAAAAATAAAATAATATTTTATTGACTAAATTCCTTTCTAGTTGATTTTATTACTTTTTTAAAAAATAAAAAAGAAAAAGTGAGTAAGAAATTAAAAAAATAACTGTGTCTGCCAGGAATGTTATTTTCAGGTACAAAATCTGTATTTAATAATATGAACTTCAACACTAAGTTCAAGAACAACCTTAAGACCTACAATGAAGCCCAACAACTTCAAACACAAGTTTAAATGAATGATCAAATGAACTATCAAAATGAAGTTTCTACCATTTTCATAAAAACAGTAAAACCAACTTATGAAGTAAATATGAAACAAAAAGATTGTAGAATTAAGTCCACCAAATTCACGGTATGTCCTTATGAAATTTATTTTCCTCAAGTACCTGAGGTTAATGAAATCTTTTCTCTCAGTATAAAATGATTCAGTTCACAAAATAACGGTACCTCAAATTTTTTGAACTTCGAACACACTCAACTGTAGCAAATCACACTAGAGTTTTTGAAGAAAGAAAGTGTTTTTACTTTAAAATTTCATGTCTATACCTTAGAAAAAATTTAGGTATTTATAACCATCAAGGTGTTGCTTCATGAAGAGAAGCGATGGTTCAGAAAGGTGCACCCTTTCATAAATGTGCAACTCTTCAAAAAAGTCACAATCTATTGAAAATGTCATAACCATCCAAATCGAAAAGGTGCCTATTCAAATTACATCCTTTCTCTTGGTGTCTTTTCGAAAAAATACCTATTCATTTTTCATTCATACATCTTAAAAACCTAACAATCTCCCACATGAATGGGGAATGACTATATCATAAAAAAATATACGAACAAGTATGTGATCTACAAGCAAATACTAATTGCATCTGGATAAGTAGGTTTTTCTTTAAACTTTACATAGTGAACATGCACCGGATGCACTCGATTAATCGATAGATTTGATATCTTTGAACCATCGAACTTTAATGTACCTAGACAACACAAGTCACACAATCAAATTTTTACCGTTTATGGTTCTCATAGTTTTATTTATTTCAGCCATGAACACGACCTGATTTTACGAGAGCTTAGAGAATAGGCCTTTACTATCATTCTCCTTCAATCAACTTCCACTTCACTTTTACATAGGTGATTCCTAAATGTTTAATCCTTTAGATCAAACTATTTGGTCGAATCTTCCAAACTTAGAAACCATTGAAAAACTTTAAACCATAAGCCTTATCCTTGTTTCCTGAACATTGTCTTCATCATAAGAATGAGTTGAGGATACTGACAATGTTGAATTGTCAGTCAAAACTTTATTTGATCTCCTTGAACCTAACTCTTGAGTTCTCCAGTCTACTAGGTAGAGTTACCGCTATGATGACTTGTCCTAGGTCGTAAATTCATTTCCTTTAATGATCTCTTAACTCTCTATATAGTTAAACCTTTTGTAAGTAGATCCGACACATTATTCTTTGACTTTACATAGTCAACCATGATAATTTTACTAGAGAGTAGTTCTCCAACAATATTATGTCTTCATCTTATATGACGAGATTTATCATTATACATTATGATTTCCCCCTTCCTATTGACGCTTGACTATCACAATGTGTACATACTGGTGTCAATGGTTTGGTCCAATAAGGAATATCTTTTAAAAAATTTTGAAGCCATTTATCTTCTTCACCGACTTTATCTAACGCGATAAATTCAGATTTCATTGTAGAGCAGGCAATATAGGTCTATTTGAATGATTTTCAAGAGACTGGTCTTTCATCTAAAGTAAATACATATCCACTTATAGATTTTACTTCATTCGGTTCGGTGATTCAGTTTGCATCACTATATCCTTCAATTATCGCTGGATATTTGTTATAATGCAAAGCATATTCTTGAGCATATTTTATATACCCCAAAACTCTTTTTGTTGCTATTTAATGAGTTTGATTGAAATTACTTCTGTACCGACTCAGTTTACTAATGAAACATGTTGTGTCTGATCGCATATAATTCATGATATATACCAAACTTTCTAACTCTCTTGCATAGTCCAACTGTGAAACACTTTTATCTTTATTCTTTTGAAGTACAAAGCTCATGTCTAATGGAGTCTTGACAATACTGAAATCTAAATACTTGAACTTGTCAAGTATTTTTTTAATATAATAAGACTTTGACAACTCCAACCCTTGTGGAGTTCTATGAATTCTTATTCGTAAGATCACATCTGCAACACCAAGATCTTTTATATCAAACTTGTCTCAAATATTTATTTCGTAGCATTTATGTTAGAAATACCTCTACTTAAGATCAACATATCATCTACATACAAACATACAATGACCTTCTGATTTGGAGTGCCTTTAATGTAAACACATTTATCACATTTATTTATCTTGAAGTCATTTGCCAAATTGATTTGATTAAACTTTGCATGCCACTATTTGGATGCTTGTTTTAGTCCATAAAGTTACTTAATAAGTTTGCACACTTTTCTTTCTTTATCAGGAACCACAAAACCCTTAGGTTGTTCCATGCAATTTTTTTCCTCTAATTCTCCATAAAAGAATGTTGTTTTCATATCCATTTGATGGATTTCAAGATCATATATCGCCGCTAATGCAACCAACATCTAGATGTACGTTATCCTTATTATGGGTGAGTAATTGTCGAAATAGTCAAGACCTTATTTTTGTTTAAAACCTTTCACAATAAGTGTTGCCTTATATTTGTCAATAGTACCATCAACTTTTATTTTACTTTTGAAGATTCACTTAGAACCTAATATTTTATTTGCTGGAGGAAGATCAACCAACTTTTAAGTTTGGTTTCTTAAAATTAAATCAATCTCACTATTGACTGCCTCTTTCTAAAAAGACGAGTTCGAAGATAACATTGCTTTTTTAAATGTTTGAGGCTCATTTTCACGAAGAAATATTTCAAAATTAATCCAAATAAAGTTGTCATTCTTTGACGTATACTACGCTTTGGATTATCATCATTAAGTATATTCTTATTTAGTTTATCTCGAGATTGTTTAGATCCTCCATTAGACATCTCCTGTCCTGTTTATTACAGATAAATGTGTTCAAAGAACTCAACATTATCTGATTCAATTATCATATTTACATTGATATCCTAATGTTCGCATTTATGAACTAAAAATCTATATGCTTTACTGCTTTTAGCATATTTGATGAATACACAGTCCACCGTCTTAGGTCCTATTTTTACCCTTTTAGGCATGAAAACTTAAACTTCGAATAGAAACCCCCACACTTTGAAATATTTCAAGTTGAATTTCCTTTCTTTTTATTGTTTTATATGGAATAGAATGTGTCTTGCTGCAGAGCACTCTATTGAGCATTCAACTTGCTGTAATTATAGCTTTCCCCCATAAGTTTTGCAATAAATCTGAACTTATGAGTAAGACATTCATCATTTTCTTTAACGGTTTTTTCAAAATTTCATTTGATTGCGGTGAATACGAGACAGTAGTTTGATGAAAGATTTTATTTTCTAAATATATCTCTACAAAAAGAGATTCACACTCTCCACCCCTATCACTTTGTAAGACCCCGCAAAGTTCTCTCGTTGTCTGAGCTTTAGAGCGTGTCAAGTGAAGTGTAATTCCGGCCTTAAAAGACCGAGAAGTAATTTCCAAAGTGGGAAATATTTTAAAACATGTAGAATTTCCCTAATATCAACTTTTTGTCATATAGAGAATTGAATAAGCTTTCTGTCGATACCAAATTCGCCCAAATCTAACACTCGAGCGAAGAGTTAGAGCCATTTTAGTGAGCTAGTGTGCCACCTGACACTTTAGCGCGTCGCGGAGCCAGCCAAAATGGCAATTGTCAAATTCCAGTGAGCCTTCAAGATTTTACTGCGTCGCGGTGTCTTTTCAGTTTACAACTAAGGTGGCAATGCGATTTCCACCGCATCACGCCAAGGCTCAGTTTTCCAATTGTCCAATTTCTAGTGGCGCGATTATGGCTCGTCGCACCTGCACAAAAAATTAGGATTTTTTCTATTTCTGGATTTTAATTACAAGGGCAAAAAGGGTTTTTTCTCAACCCCTATATATACTCTTTAACACTAGATTCAATACATTTTCACATAAATATTATTGGTTTCTCTCAATTTTCTTCAAGAACAAGACCTAGGGTTTCTAATCCAAGACCCAAGTCATCAAGATCCCTTCGTAAATCTTTTGAGAATCATATAACAAGGTATGTTAGATGTTGATTCTTGAGTTCCTTCAACCCAAAAAGTTCAATAATCCTTTTCTAAATTCAAAGATCTTATATTAATGAGTTTTCATGATTCATGTGAATTGAAATTGAAGTTCATGTTATTATTGAGTTTTAATTCATGATTTAGACAACCAATTTAAAGAGTTGATTCTAGTATGTGATAAATTGTATGATGTTCATCATAAACCCTCTTCAAGTGGCATGATATTAATGTATTCATGATGATTAAGTATAGAATCTATAGTATAACCAAAGCATGCTCTCCATATGTTTGATAAAATACTTATGTGAAATAATTAGAGCTATTATAGCATGTTAACTAGAAATTCCCAATTCTGTGTAAGTTCATACATGCCAAGTGTTTATTGAAAAGCCTTAGTGAATGAATTGTGACATGTTAGCATGAAATTCCCTATTTATGTGCTCTTCAATGCATGTAAAATGTCTGTTGTAAGACCTTGTTGAATGGAGTATGAGCCAGTAGCATGTCTCCCTATACTATTACATGTTTATGATTTCCAAGTGCTTGAAGAGATGCTTTAATGATTGTAATGGTGAATGAAAGTCCAAGGTTATGATTATTTAAGATGGTTATATTTTACTTGTATCTTATCAAGTCCCAGGGGTAATTATACCCGACAATTTAGTTGCAAGTCTAGGGCCCGTGTCAGTTTTCACGATAATTTCAGTGAAGTCAGGATTCATAGAACTCAGTCAGTTACAGAATTCAGTACTCTCAGACAGTTATAGAACTTAAGAAATCTAAGTAATCCAAGTATTATTAGCATTTTAGCTTCAGTTCAGTACTTAGCTCAGATCTTAGTAGTAGTAAATATTCAGTTCAGACCTTAGTAGTATTTTGTCAGTCAACGAAACCAAGTGAATTCAGTCATATCAGTCAAGAAACATGAACAGTAACAGATTCAGCTCTGTTTAGTACAGTCTAAGAATTAGTTCAGTGTCTATTCAGTTGTGAGCAGGATTCAGCACCGAGTGAGGGCAGGGATGGCGAATTCCCCATTATTTAGGAAGAGACGTTAGTATTAATCCCTATACCCCCATAACTACGTAGCCAATGCAGAATGAGGATTCACCCATTATATTAGGCTTGACTCTCTCCTAGGAGTCACCCATTATATTAGGTTTGGCTCCAACCAAGTGTCACCCGTTATATTAGGTATGGTATCCTGGGTTCAGAGAGAAGTGTCTTTACCCATGATACGATACTGACACCCTTCCAACTGGGTATAGGTTGGACCCCGACTAGCTAGAAGGGGTATGTCGGTTAGATGACTACCTCCTACAGTCTCAGTTTTAGATTCAATCTCAGTAATAGAAGTCAGCTGAGGAGTCACCCACTATACTAGGCTTGACTACCTCTCAGAGATCACACGTTATATAGGCTTGATCTCAGATTCAGACAATCATAATCAATATCAATAGACTCAAAGATCACCCATTATATAGGCTTGATCTCAGATTCAGATAATCATATTCAATATCAGTAGACTCAGAGATCACCCATCATATATAGGCTTGATCTCAGATTCAGACAATCATATTTATTATCAGTGGACTCAGAGATTACCTGTTATATAGGCTTGATCTCAGATTCAGATAATCATATTCAATATCAGTAGACTCAGAGATCACCCATTATATATAAGCTTGATCTCAGATTCTTACAATCATATTCATTATCAGTAGACTCAGAGATCACCCGTTATATAGACTTGATCCCAGATTTAGTTTATCCAGTATCAGACATCATTACCAGTAAATTCATAGGTCACCCGTTATATAGGCTTGATCTCAGATATAATAAATCAGTATCAGTATCATCAAGATTAGACATCAATCTCAATAGACTTAGTTATTCAGTCTCTCAGTATTAGTAAACTCAGATATCAGTACTAGTAGACTCAGTCATCACTAAGTCAGTATTTAGAAACCCATATTCTGAGTTCGTATTCAGTGCTACTGCGATTCCAGTTTTGGTTTGTGCATTCATGCATATGTCCTCCTTCAGTACTCTCATGTTATTTAGATAAGTAATTGTTCATGCATAAGCCCTTGTATTTAGCTTTACCTCATCTAGCATACCAGTACATTCAAAGTACTGATGCATACTTTTCTCTTGCTCTATGGTGTCTTGTACCATAGGTTCAGAAGCATAAGATCCAGAGCACCCTTAGCAGTCCAGACTAAGTCTGCAGCAATAGACGTAGCAGTGAGTCCTCTTTATTTGAGGATGATCCTTATTTTATTATGACATTAGATTCAGTTTATTTTCCATAGACGGAGTTAGTTGGCGATATATCCCATCAGCTCTACATTTTAGATAGTTAGAGGTTTTTCGGATAGATGTATTAGTATTCAATTTTTAGTATTGATTATTTTAGATGTTTTGAACCTTATGGCAAGTTTTTCACCAGTTTTCTGCATTATTCAATATTTTATTACAGTTATATTACAGGTACTAGATAAGGGTTAGCTTGTGGTCCTTCAGGATTATGAGCACCGTGTGGCATTTTGATTTTAGAAAATTAGGGCGTTACAAACTTGATATCAGAGCCTAAGGTTCAATGGTGTCCTAGGAAGTATGAAAGCCATATCCAGTAAAGTCTTGTGCATGGGTGTGTTGCGCGCAACATTTATGTACAGGAGGCTATAAGATGTTTTAGGAATAGTTTCCCTTCTTTCAGTATTCATGTCGTGCTAGTGAGATTGAGCTCAAGTTGAACCCTCAGTCTAATCTACTTCTCCCTTTTGTTTATAGAACATGTCTTCTATAGAAGCTAACAAAAGAAGTAATGAAAACTAGCCAGCTCCTCAGCCTGTTTAGGCAGATCCCCTGGATGATCATATTTCTTATGCAGAATTCAGAGCCACTTTTACTACCTTAGCTTATGTAGTAGTTGCTCAGAATAATTTATAGAATATTATCCTATATTGGATTTTGAATTGCATTCAGCAGAATGAGGGAGGGGAGCGTAGGGTGAATAAGAAGGCTAGAGCAAATAACTCTATGCCAAGATCAAGGGGTAGTAACCGCTCCCTATACCATTAGAGATTCATAGCACCTGTTTAGCTTTCAGTTCGGGCACTAATATCTAAGTTTAAGAATGTTAGTTGAGTGGAAGCATCAGACTTTAAGTCCCGAAGGCATGGGAAGGGTGTTCGTACTAATCTGCCTTGTGGAGAATATGGTAGGAAAGATAAGGGAGTTTGTAAAGTGGGTAGTGATATATGTTTTGGGTGCGGTAAGCTAGGCCATAGAATGTGGGAGTGTAGAGTGCTATCTCAATAGGGTAGAGTTTCGCGTCAGCAGGGCACCGCTCCTAGTACCACTAGTGGTCAGCGTCAGAACCTACTCTATGTGCTTCAGTCCAGAAAAGATCAGGAAATTTCTTTTGATATAGTTATGGGTACGTATGAGTCTTTCATCTCTATGTTTGTGCTTAGTTAGATCTCAAGACTTAAGTTATGTGCCCAGTTTAGTATAGTGCCCATTCATACTTTAGGCCCCCATGTTCTTAACCTTTCAGTGAACCCTCCTTAGTGTTGGGCAGTTTCTTAGTTGGGAGAGAGTAAGTGTTTCATGTTGAGGAAACATTGTTGCATGCTTGATTTTCATGAGGCTCTAATCATAAAGATAGGCTTGGATGTCATGTTGGTGTGTAAGTGGCTATATATATACACCTTTTGAAGATTTCAGTAGGCTTGAATAGTGCATGCAAAACTTTAAGTTTATTGATTTGAACTAAGTAGGAATGTGTGTATGCGAGTCAGGAGATATGATCTTAGTAGTCTATGAAGAAACAGAAGTGGATGATATGTTTAGTGAGACAAGCATGTGTAAAAAAAGGTGTAGGTATGTGATGATGATAGCAAAAAGTAAAGAATGTTAAGAGTTGTATTCCAGAAGATAGTATTAGCAGTGAGTTTTATACTTTCAGGTGCAGACTTTCCGGATAAGTTTATTATTCATGTGCATTATTATGCCCCAGACTCTTGAGTAGATTGATTGTAGTTCAGTTTAGAGTTTAGTAAAGTGTTCTCAGACTTATGGTGATGACTTAAAGCTAAAGATGAGAGTAGTTAGAGTGCAGAAGAAGTACTTCAGTTATGTATAAGTTTCAGCATGAGTTAGTCAGTAAAGCCAACAAGTTAGTTTAGCAGTCAGACAGTCAGATCCATATAGTTTGTTTTCTCATCTTTCAATCTAGTCATGCTATCTGAAATTTCAAGGAAAGATAACTATTCCAAGGTGGAAAGTCCTAGTAGTTGGAAGATAAGTTTAGTTCATGAGTCATGCATTAGTTTCAGATCTCAGACGATCAATAATGACCCAGTTCGTAGGTTCCCTGTGCACTGCCCAGTATTTTAGTGAAGTGTTCTTAGAGGGACATAGAGTCCCAAGGGTGAGATACGCCATAAAATTATGATGCTTTCATGACCTTAGACTCATTCAGTTGCATGTTCAGACTCTTATTACGAAGTTAACACCAGTTATCATTGTATAATTTGTCAAGCATTCAAAAGACAGTTCGGTCAAGTATTCATGCATTAGATATACATGTTCAGTACAAAAAGTTCAGCTTTTCAGTGTATTTAGTCATGAATTCATGAGATCAACTCAGTTATGCATCCATGCATTAGATATGCATGTCTATTATGAGAATTCAACTTATGAGTAGCTTCGGTCGTGTATTTCATGCATCAGATATGCATGTTCAGTATGAAATCTCAGTATATCAGTAGTTCCATGTTATATAGTCATGTTTCAGATGTTCTCATTCCTTAAGTAAGTTTAGTCGATCAGTATTCTTAGACTATCAAGTGACATTCGAGGATGAATGTTTCCAGGGGGAGATATTGTAAGACCCCACAAAGTTCTCTCATAGTCCGAGCCTTAGAGCGTGTCAAGTGAAGTGTAATTTTGGCTTTAAAAGACCGAGAAGTGATTTTCAAAGTGGGATATATTTTAAACCGTGTAGAATTTCCTAAATATAGATATTTTTTCATGTAGAGAATTGAATAAACTTTCCGTCGATACCAAATTTGCCCAAATCCGGCACTCGGGCAAAGAGTTTGAGCCATTTTAGTTAGATAGTGTACCACTTGACACTTTAGCGCATTGCAGAGCCAGCTAAAATGGCAATTGTCAAATTCCAGTGAGCCTCCGTGATTCCACCACATCGCGGTGTCTTTCAAATTTGAAACCAAGGTGGAAACATGATTTCCACCGCGTCGCGCCAAGGCTCAGTTTCCCAATTGTCCAATTTCCAGTAAGCCGGCGCTATTATGGCGCGTCGTACCAGCACGAAAAATGGGATTTTTCCAATTCTGAATTTTAATTCCAAGGGAAAAAAGGGTCTTTTCCCAACCCCTGTATATACTATTTAACCCTAGATTCAGCACATTTACACCCAAATATTGTTGGTTTCTCTCAATTTTCTTCAAGAACAAGATCTAGGGTTTCTAATCCAAGACCCAAGTCATTAAAATTCCTCCGTAAATCTTTCGAGAATCATATAACAAGGTGTGTTTGATGTTGATTCTTGGGTTCCTTCCACCCAAGAAGTTCAATAATCCTTTTCTAAATTCAAAGATCTTATATTAATGAGTTTTCATGATTCATGTGAATTGAAATTGAAGTTCATGTTATTATTGAGTTTTAATTCATGATTTAGACTACCAATTTCAAGAGTTGATTCTAGTATCTGATGAATTGTATGATGTTCATGATAAACCCTCTTAAAGTTGCATGATATTGATGTATTCATGATGATTAAGTATAGAATCTGTGGTATAACCAAAGCATGCTCCCCATATATTTGATAAAATGCTTATGTGAAGGAATTAGAGCCATTATAGCTTGTTGACTAGAAATCCCCAATTGTGTGTAAGTTCATGCATGCCATGTGTTTGTTGAAAAGCCTTAGTGAATGAATTGTGACATGTTAGCATGAAATTCCCTATTTATGTGCTCTTTAATGCATGTATAATGTCTGTTGTAAGACCTTGTTGAATGGAGTATGAGCCAATAGCATCTCTCTCTATACTATTACATGTTATGATTTCCAAGTGCTTGAATAGATGCTTTAATGATTGTATGGTGAATGAAAGTCCATGGTCATGATTATTTAAGATGGTTATATTTTACTTGTATGTTATCGAGTCCTAGGGGTAATTATACCCAACAATTTAGCTGCAAGTCTAGAGCCCGTGTTAGTTTTCACGATAATTTCAGTGAAGTCACGATTCTTAGAACTCAGAAAGTTACAGAATTCAGTACTCGTAGACAGTTGCAGAACTTAAAAAATCTCAGTAATCCAAGTATCATTAGTATTCCAGCTTTAGTTTAGTACTCAGCTCAAATCTTAGTAGTATTTAATATTCAGTTCAGACCTTAGTAGTATTTCGCCAGTCAACGGAACCAAGTGAATTTAGTCAGATCAGTTAAGAAATATGAACAGTAACAGATTCAATTCAGTCTAAGAATTAGTTCAGTATCTATTCAGTTGGAAGTAAAATTCAGCACTGAGCGAGGGTACGGATGGCGGCTTCCCCGTTATTTAGGCAGAGTCGTTAGAGCATTCCCTATATCTCCAGAACTGCATATCCAGTGTAGGATAAGGAGTCACCTATTATATTAGGCTTGACTACCTCCTAGGAGTCACCCGTTATATTAGGCTTGGCTCCAACCAGGTGTCACCGGTTATATTAGGCATGGCATCCTAGGTTCAGAGAAAAGTGTCTTTACCTTTGGTATGGTACTCATACCCTTCCAACTGGGGTACAGGTTGGACCCCAACTAGCTAGAAGGGGCATGTCGATTAGATGACTACCTCCCACAGTCTTAGTTTCAAATTTAGTCTCAGTAATAGAAGTCAGCTGAGGAGTCACTCGTTATACTAGGCTTGACTAACTCTCAGAGATCACCTATTATATAGGCTTGATCTCAAATTCAGACAATCATATTCAATGTCAATAGACTCAGAGATCACCCGTTATATAGGCTTGATCTCAGATTCAGACAATCATATTCAATATCAGTAGACTCAGAGATCACCCGTTATATAGGCTTGATCTCAGATTCAGATAATCATATTCAATATCAGTAGACTTAGAGATCACCCGTTATATATAGGCTTGATCTCAGATCCATACAATCATATTCATTATCAGTAGATTCAAAGATCACCTATTATACAAGCTTGATCTCAGATTCAGATAATCATATTCAATATTAGTAGACTAAGAGATATTCATTATCAGTAGACTCAGAGATCACCCGTTATATAGGATTGATCCTAGATTTAGTTTATCCAGTATCAGATATCATTACCAGTAAACTCAGAGGTCACCCATTATATAGGCTTGATCTCAGATATATAATTCAGTATCAGTATCAGCAAGATTAGACCTCAATCTCAATAGACTCACTTATTCAGTCTCTCAGTATTAGTAAACTCAGACATCAGTACTAGTAGACTCAGTCATTAGTAAGTCAGTATTCAGAAACCCATATTCAGAGTTCGTATTCAGTGTTACTGTGATTCCAGTTTTGGTTTTTGCATTTATGCATATGTCCACTTTCAGTACTCTCATGTTATTTAGATAAGTAACTGTTCATGCATAAGCCCTTGCATTCAGCCTTACCTCATCTAGCATACCAGTATATTTAAAGTACTGATGCATAGTTTTCTCTTGCGCTATGGTGTCTTATACCATAGGTTCAGAAGCGCGAGATCCAGAGCACCCTTAGTAGTTTAGACTTAGTCTGCAGCAGTAGACGTAGCAGTGAGTCCTCTTCATTTGAGGATGATCCTTAGTTTATTATACCATTTGATTCAGTTTAGTTTTAGTAGATGAAGTTAGTTGGGGATATGTCCCATCAACTCTTAATTTCATACAGTTAGAGGCTTTTCGGACAGATGTATTAGTATTCAATTTTCAGTATTGATTATTTTAGACGTTTTGAACCCTATGTTAAGTTATTCACCAGTTTTTTACATTATTCAGTAATTTTATATAGTTATTACAGTAGGTATCAGATAAGGGTTAGCTTGTGGTCCTTCGAGATTATGAGCACCGTGTGGCATTCCGATTCTAGAAAATCGGGGCATTACACACTTCTTATCATTTTGACATTTTTATCCAACATATTTTCAACTTTAGATTTATATTGCGTAAATGCATTTATTGCTTGATCCTTACCATTTAGCAAATAAACATAACAATATCTACTGCAATCATCAATAAAAGTTACAAAATATTTTTTTCCACCATGAGATGGTGTTGACTTCATATCACAAATATCTGTATGGATTAATTCTAAGAGATTAAAATTCCTTTCAACTGACTTATACGGATGCTTAGCATACTTAGATTCCACAAATATTTGACATCTTAATTTATTACTCTCAGAGTTAGACAAAATTTGAAATTAATCAGTTTTTATAAGATTTTATAATTGACATGTCCTAAACGTTCATGACACAAATCATTTGATTCAAGTTATTAAGAATATATAGAACTTCTATTGATTTCAATAGTTATTACACTGATCTTAAAAAGGCCACCGGTGAGGTAGCCTTTTCCTACATATACTTCTCCTTTACTAATTACAACTTTATAAAAAATAAATACACATTTGAATCGATTCTTCTTATGAAGTGAAGTGCAAATCACGTTTTTTCATACACTCCGGAACATAAAGGAAGTTGTTGAGTGTCACCACCTTACCTGATGTCATTTTCAAAGAATTTTAGTAACTGGTAAAGTTGTTGCCATGTGACTAGGAGGTCACGGGTTCAAGCCTTGGAAACAGCCTTTAGCAGAAATACAAGGTAAGGCTGCGTACGATACACCTTTGTGGTGGGGACCTTCCCCGGACACCATGCATAGCGGTAGCTTTAGTGCATCGGGCTGAAAAGAAAAACTGTTGCTATGTCGGAGTTAGCGATAAAATATTCTCCTTATCTTGAGCCAGAGCGTATAATGTAAATAACTCCTTGTTGGCACATATGTGATTGGTGGCACCAAAATTAATTCACCACTCTCTAGGAATACCAACCAATATGCATTTTTAAAATATAACGCATAGATCATCCACTTCATCATTGAATTCAGCCATATTGTCTTGATTCTTTTTCTTACCTTTCTTAGGGGTCCGATAATCGATCGAGTTATATCCAACCTTACTAAAATTAAAGCAATTTTTCCTGAATTTCTTCTTTGGAGGATTGCTTTATTGTCTAGGTGCTTTCTTTCTTTTCTTTATTTTATTAGGGTCACCCTTCACAATATTCACTCCACTAATTGCAGAATTTCCTCAGACCACTTCTCGGCTGCTTTGTTGTCTTCTTTAATTCGTAACCTCACAGTGTGGTCTTCAACTGACATCTCCTTTTCCTTGTGCTTTAAGTATTTTTTGAAGTCCTTCCACAATGGTGGTATCTTCTTAATTATAGCTACTGCTGGAAAAGCCACATTCAAAATCAAACCTACATTAAAGATTATGTGATTAACAAGAACACATTTAATATGTTCAATAAAGGTATTTACTAATACTATATCTTTTGCTAGGAGATCATGGATGATTAATTGTAGTTCTTGAACTTGGTAAACGACAGTCTTACTACCTATCATTCTAAAGTTAAGAAATCTAGCAATAATGAACTTTTTCATTTCCGCATCCTAAGTTTTGTATTTCTTCTCCAAAGCATCCCACAATTCTTTAGAAGTTTTCATGTTGCTATAAACATCATACAGATCATCTTGAAGTCCACTCAATATGTAGTTCTTACATAAGAAATTTGAGTGCTATCAAGCTTCAGTTACTATAAAGCGTTCCTTCTCAGGTGTTTCCTTTGGTAGGTCTGGAGGCTTTCAGAGATGAATCTTTGAAGACTTAATATAGTCAAGCAAAAAAATATCTTTTGTTGTCGCTTTTTAAAATTCACAACAGAAAATTTCCTGGATTTCTTCATCGGTGTCATGGCGGTTGCAGCACTTGAACGGCTTGAAGTAGCAATAGTTGTTACTGCGACATTTGCCATTCCATCATTAGCATGATTTTCAACAGATATTTTTTGCTGTCGCAAAGAGACAATCAATTTAGTATGTCGAAATACTAAATATAAAGTTTAAAACTTTAAGCAACTTGTTTCTAGTTTAATGATGAAGTTTTTATTTTCTTCTAATCGCCAACCAAATGAACTTTAACTCTTGATGAAGTTTTTATATCTTCGATCAAATCACTATTAAGTTCAAATAGAGTAGAAAGCCATAAACTTTAATCTCCGAAAATTTAAAAATATAGATTATAGTAAGTTCTTTAAGATTGTTATTTTTGAGTGCAAAATATATATAATAATATGAACTTCAACACTAAGTTCAAGAACAACTTCAAGAACTATAATGAAGTTCAACAACTTCAAACACAAGTTCAAATGAATGATCAAATGACCTACCAACATGAAGTTTCTATTATTTTCAGAAAAATAGTAAAGCCTACTTAAGAAATGAATATGAAATAGAAAGATTGTAGAATTAAGTCTACCGAATTTACGGTGTGTCCTTAAGAAATTTGTTCCACTCAAGTACCTGAGGTTAATGAAATCTTTCCTCATAATATAAAATGATTCACTTAAGAAAATAACGGTACCTCAAATTTTCTGAACTTTAAACACACTCAACGGTAGCAAATCACACTAGAGTTTTTCAAGAAAGAGGAGTGTTTTTACTTCAAAATTTTAATATCTATACATGATAAGAAATTCAGGTATGTATAGTCATCAAGGTATTCTTTCATGAAGAAAATTAACGTCTCTGAAAGGTACACCTCTTCATAAAGGTGTAACTCTTCGAATAAGGTACAACTCTTTGTAAAAGTCACATCCCATTGAAAAGATCATAACCATCCAAACTGAAAAAGATGCTTATTCAAATTGTATCCTTTCTCTTGGTGTCTTTTAAAAAAACTATTTATTTTTCATTCACACCTCTTACAAAACTAACAAGGAATTGATTCCACGCGCAGCTGGACAAAAAGAGCTTAAGTAGTCCAACAAACTAGCCATCCATTTAGTTATGGATTTCCACAAAGGTTTTCTATTGCTATTAAAATAATTTTCAATAGAATTACTGAATCTACTATAGCGGGTGTGGTTTTTGAGAACCCACACCAATGATTGTAGGTATGCCCTTGTAATTGTGCATATATTAATATGTATATACAAAACTGGAATGGGGTACACAGAGTTATTGTAAAAAATGGTGATCGTGATTGCTTCAATGACAAAGGTTGATTCTTACTTCAACGGTATTAAAAAAAGAAAGTAGAATTGAAAGTAATAAAAAGAAAAAGGAGAGAATGAAGTGCTTAAAATATTTGATAACTAATTTTATAATAATATAAGATATCATTATTTTAGTTTTTTTTTAAATCTTTGTTAAAAAAAAAATCTTAGTAAAATATTGCACAAAGAAATCATCATTTTCTTTCAATATATGGAGAGATTATTATTTTTCAGTTAATACATATTAGAATGTTAGGAAGGAAAAATGAATTTTACTCTAGTTATAAGGAAACTGAATTCCACCTATAATTAATGAAGTCATTTTTCATTGATTTTCATCATCATATAGGACACTATAAAATGAGTTTCTCATAAAACTTATTTTTTTTAAGAGTTAGTTTTCCTCATGCCAAACATACTCCATAGTTTGGAACACTTCACAAATTATTACTATAGATATGCATGTTAGGGTTTTTGTCCTGATTTTCTTACCAAATTTAAGTTTTAATTTTCTTGTAAGAAAAATAAAAATAATACCATAATTACTTTTACTTTTCCTGAAAATAATATAAATTTTTTCCATATTTGGCTAACCTCTTTCTTGGAGGAAAGGTTTTGATCATCTATAAATTGAAGACCCCTCTTCTCATACCTTAATACAATAACATCCACAATGTAGTCTTCAAAGAGTTTTGGTTAAGGGGAGATTTTCTTTCTTATTAGTTTGTGTTTTTTTAAATATTAGGTTTTATAATATGTAGGCCAATTGGCCAAAACATATAATAATTTTATGTTTTTTAGTATTGTTTTCTTTGTCATCTATTGTCTTCATAGTTTGCAAACTTTAAGCTTTCGCATGACGCCATCTCAATTTCAAACCCAACAAGTGGTATCAGAGCTTAGGGTTCAATGGTCCAATGGTGTGATGAGCCGATATTAAACAGGTTCAAAGCGGTTTCAAAATCATGCTACAACAGTTTGGCGATAATGAAGATTTTTGTCAAGCTACATATGGAGAAGGAGCTTAAAGCATATTTTCAACATTCCGGCTGCTCATCTTTAAAAATAAATAAGATATTTTTAAACTCTTTTTAACCTATAATATTTTAAACTTTATTTTTAACTATGATAAGCAGCAGTTATGAAGATTACATGAAGAAAAAGATGATGATCAATTTTTTCAGAAAATTCAAGCCAAAAAAGGGAGATTTGTTGGGTTTTTTGCCCTTATTTTTCTTACCATATTTAAGTTTTAATTTTCTTGTAAGGAAAATAAAAATAATACCATAATTACTTTTACATTTCCTGAAAAAAAAATGTAAAACTTTTCCATATTTGACTAACCTCTTTCTTGGAGGAAAAACTTTGATCATCTATAAATAGAAGGCCTCTCTTCTCATACCTTAACACAATAACATCTCTAATGTAGTCTTCAAAGAGTTTTGGTTAGAGGGAGATTTTCTCTCTCATTAGTTTTTGTATTTTTTTTTAAATATTAGGTTTTATAATATGTAGTCCAATTGGCCAAAATATATAATAATTTTATGTTTTTTAGTATTGCTTTCTTTGTCATCTATCATCTTCACGGTTTGAAAACTTTAAGCTTTCGCATGACGCCCTCTCGATTTTGAACCCAACAATGCACCCACATATATAGGAGTAAAACATCGAGTATCCGTCAAAGTATAGTCAAATTTTCTACCACACACTCCAGTTTCACGGGGGTTCTATTACCTCCCTAAACTTAATTTTAGGATATTTTTGTCATCCTTTTTAGCTGATGTGACATATTTTGTCAATGTTTTAGCCAACATGACACTTTTTATGTGAGCTCCATTTTATGTAATAAAGGTGCCACATTAGCACAAAAAGGTGATAAAAATATGCTAAAATTGAGTTCAGGAAGTAATAGGACCCTTGTGAAGTTGGAGTGTATTGTTACAAATTTACCATAGTTCGAGAGGGGACTATATGCTTATCTCTATATATAATTAACCTTTTTAAGTGTTGGTATGAATTGTGATAAGAGAAATGGGAAAAGGAAAGGACCAAAATAATTATTCCCTATTTATAAGAATGATTACATCTATTCCCACATAATAAATATAGATACATACCCATATATATAGTTAATCTTTTTGAGTGTTGGTGTGAATTGTGATAAGAGAAATGGGAAAAAGAAAGGACCGAAATACTTATTCCTATTTATAAGAACGATTACATCTATTCCAACATCTTTTGACCGATGAGATGATGTTGGATGTGAAAATAGTGAATGAAAAATGGAAGGAAAGTGAAAATATTCTTTTATTTTATGAAAATAGTATTTTTTCAAAATTGGTAAGAGAGAATTTTTTTTGTGCTTAAAAGTAGAAGCACTTCTCCATGTAGTTATTAGGGCAAGAAAAAGACATGCCTCGCGCTGTTGTCCTCGCTCGACTTGACTTCTGATCGAGAGATTATTCTTTTTGATAAAATTCATTTAAACTTAATTGATAAATAAATTATTTAATCCAAAAATCTGTGAAATTTTACCTCTAATGTGGGATCGAACAAGGCATTGTGCAGTATACGAACACACAAGCATCATAGAATAAAGGGATTTGATTATTTAGTTTACTGTTTAAATTGTGTTGAGAGGTTGTAAGAAAACACAATGTATTGCGTTGATCTCATATTCAAGGCATAATACTTTTCAACTCACTGGTTTGGTGTGCTGAAGGGTTGTGCCACCGCACAATGCATTGTATTGATAGCAAATTCAACGTACAGACGGGTCCAAAAAAGTGCAACTTTTTGGAACCATTATTTATTTTCTGAAGAAACACTTGTTGGTTATAAATATCTGATTCTTCCTTAGATATTTAGATGAATTTTTGAAGTTAATAATTTTTTTTTCCTACAAAAGCTCAAGTGTGATTTGTTGTTGTTGAGTGGTTCGTTGTTCAACGGAGTTTGAAGTACCACTATTCTGATGAGTGAATCATGTTATTCTGAGAGGACATACTCCATTAACATCGGATACAATGAGAAAAATAATTTTTTGAGGAGACACTGTAAATTTAGTGGACTGCATTCTCATTCTTCATCTCTTTTCTTTTTTATTTACTATTTTCTAAAATAATTTAAACTTATGCATTTGTTCATATTTTGAATGCAAATTTATTGAAATGAAGATGACATATTTGCCATAATAAAGTGAAAAAAAGCTAGAACTCTGTTATGTAAACTAGACTTCTTACAACTTGGATCGACCTTAATTTGTCCTTTGTTTAGACAATTTTAGATAATAAAAAGGGATTTGACACTTAGTATGGTATGTTAGAATAGAAAGCGATATATTTGCACCATGAAATTTAGAAAGAAACTTTGGTTAAATCGAGTACAGGGAATATGATCATTATCATAAATTTTACTTAAAAACTAGCTTAAGAGGTGAAAATAATCTAAGATCATAAAATTAAGAATACAACAGTCTGTGTTTTCAACAAATGTAGGACATTTTACACCCTTTTCTTAATAAATTGAAGTTTTTATGAAAAATTAAACTTTAGACCTAGGTTGTCGCTGGTCAGTTCATGAGGTGAGAAGTGTCATCTATGAACATAGATTCTAATTAACTTATTTTTTCTGACAACGCGACACACTAATAAGGATGAATCAAGAGAATTGCTCATTTTGTGGTGGGTTATTAGAATGAACATTTGTTTCACAAGATTTAATTAAACATTGACCTATATCCATTTTCATTTACCCTCAAATCGAGTTTGAAAAACAAACAAATATAGTAGTACTGTGTAAAAGAAAATTTTGTAACTCATAATTGTATGTACAATTTTAGAATTTTGCCAAAGAGAAGGGGTTAAGAGTGAAAATGCAAATAAACTGATGAAGAATAGTAATACATGATCAAGTTTGGTTTTATTGGGAAATAATATGTCCTATGCAACCTCCCATGTTATTGTTTTTCTCAATCAAAGTTTTCCTTGGTCGTATAAACTGAATATTAATTTCTTTTGCAGTTTAATTATTGGATTTGAGGTAGATTTATGGGTGTGTTCAGTAGGAAGAAAAAATATTTCTATGAACTCTTTTTCCAGATAAATAAGTGAGTTTCTTACCTAAATTTTGTATTCGGTCCGTGTATAAAAAAATATAAACCACATAAATACCGCATAAAGTGAGAGTATTTACATAATCTTCCTTGAGATTTTCTCTCTTCCTATTTGGCATAATATTGTCATACATTCGGATATTTATTATACATTGGCCAAATGTATGACAAATCTGATTTGCCTACAATTATGGGAATTGAAAATGGAAAATATCTTCCTACTCCTTAATTTATGCCATTTAATAACCTGATATTAATTATTGTATGAGTTAAAATAGTAACTGAAATTTGAATTTAAAAAAAAAACTCTTAAACATTACTTTTAATTGTCGTCTTTCTTATTTATGTTCTTGAAAACAAAAACTCTTTGTTCATGATTTCTGGTGGAAAAAAGATGAATATCCCGATGTTGTTGCGTCATTCCAATGTTTGGGAGACGAAAATCAGTTTTAAAGCATACAAAAGTTATGCCATTATTGTTTCAGAAAGTATTAACTTTTTAAAATTGATTATGACAATCGCGATGAAATTGGGTATTGACGATGTTAAAAAAAATTAAAGTTAAATACATCATTGATGGTAATTCTTCTTCAATTATCATAAGAAATGATAATGGAGTGAAGGTTTATATCGAATTAAAGAAATAATATTCTGGGCTTGTAAATTTTCCGCTCTGTATAACAACTTCCAACAAAATGAAGAATTTTCCGCTCTGTATAACTTCAACTTCCAGTAATATGTATTGAAGATAGTGAATCTGATTCGGTTGCTTTAACTGTTGTTGAAACGCAGAATCAATATTCATTATACATTCCAGAATTTGAAGTTAATAATTTTATTACTGATTGCAAGAACACTGAAATAAAGGTTAACCAGCTTTATAAAGATAAGCAAACTTTGGAATCAGTTATGGCCAAATATGCAATATCGAGTAATTTCAACACTTTTACTAAATAATCTGATAAACAAAGGTATGGAATAAAGTATTATTTTTTATTTGTAGATGCTGTAAAAGATGTTTTTGTTTTGTAATACCCTTTGTTAATGGAGTTTCATTGTTGACATTAATTTCTGATTTTTGCCGTATGCACATAATGGAGTTTCAGTTACAATGTATAATATGCCATCATACATTCATTCGAATATATAAGTAAACTGTAACAGTTTAATTATGGTATTGTTATTCAATTTGTTGATTTTATATCTATGTTAATACATTGACAACATGTTTAAAAATGTAACTGTAGCTATGTGTTACACTGCTGTGTCAAAGATTGCAAATGGGTCCTGAAGGCGTATTCGATGAATCATTCAGAAATCTTTGTGATAAAGACATTTGATTCGAAATATACTTGCAGCCTGAGTGATAGAGTACTGAATAATTTGGTTGCAATAACAGCTTTTGTCAGTGAATTTACCGCACCAAAGTTAATTAATTACAAGAGAATACATACACTGATGGATATAATTAAAGAGATGAAATCCGTATACGGTGTTGATATTAACTACATGATGGTTTGGCGGGAAAAAGAAAAGGCAATTGCGATGCTTAGAGGTGGATCAACTGATGGATATAAAAAAATACCCCATTATATATATATGTTGAACAAAATATATCCTGGATCATATATTCGGATGCATAGGGCATTAGATAACGAGTTTAAATACTTATTTATTTTCTTACATCCCATGATAAGAGGGTTCAAATTTTACCGTCCAATAGTAGTTGTAGATGATGCACATTCAAGCGGGCCATACCAAGAAACGTTTGTATTGGCGAGCACTCTTGATGGTGCAGGTATTATACTTTGAGATATTTATCTTTGGTCATTCATCATTTTGCATGTATTCTAACTGATTATACGTTGCTTTTGTTTGTATAATAAATTTTGGACTTACATAATTAGTACCTATAGTACTGACGTACTGCTTTTATTTTGTATTATTGATTTTTTCTATATGGTAGGTGCTAGTTTCTGTTTAAACAATCTTATAAATTGCATATTCATTTTAAAATAAAATTAGTAAAATTTAAGTAGCTTTTGCTTTGTGTGTTAGGTGTATGATTAGCGATTATATGTTATGGTGTATGTATGATGTTGTAAAATATCCATATTTTTTTTTATCAATTTTACGTTTAATTTCTGATATATTTACTAATAATTAAATGTATTGTTCCCTAACAGCATGTTTACAATGTATGAAGTATTGTTATACATTATTATAATATGTGATGTTATATATTTTAGTTGTTTTCAATTAAGTGATGAAGGTGGGACAACACCTATGATGTCATGTAATACATAAATTTAAAATAATTAGAGACCTGTTCAATGGTGTACATATATTATAAACTTGCACATATTATTATTATTATTTGCTTAGGATGTATTCTTCCATTAGCTTACGATGTTATGGATTCGAAAAACGATAATTCATGAACTTGATTTTTTCATCAATTTAGAGAATCATTTGGAGAACGGGACAATATATGTGTTGTATCGGATCGGAATGAGAGTATCGTAAAAAGTGTGAGCATTGTTTATTCTAATGTCCTCCATCTAGCATGTATTTGACATTTATAAAATATTGTTTGCAAATATTTTAGAAAAACCAAAGATAGACTTAGTGACCTTTATTATTCCATGGCTAAAGCTTATAAAAAAGAAGATTTTGATTACATTATGTCAAAGGTTGGTAAGATTGATCCAAGGGTTAAGCAATATCTGGAAGAAGATGGATATGAAAATTGGTCTCGATGTCACTTCCCTGTTAGTAGAGATAGAATGATGACCTCTAATATAGACGAATGTATTAACGATTGTTTGGTAGAGGTTAGAGTACTTCCTATTTTACGTTTTCTTGAAGAAGTTAGGATTCTATTTGCTGCATGGAATTGTAAGAATAGTGACATTGCTTCTTATACAAACACAACGCTCGGGAGAAGATTTTAAAAAATACTGACTGATAATGGGATTAAATCATTGCGGATGATAGTATGTATTAGAATAGTTGAACGTCCTTTATATTTGTTATTAATTTGTATGTTTTTAACTGTATAAAATTAATCATTGCTAACAGATAAAGGCAGTTGGTAGTTATCTGTATTGTGTGTATGAATTAGGAAGGAGGTACATTGTTGATATTGATCATGACACGTGTAGCAGTTTCCGGTATCAAATTGATGAAATACCATGTGCATACACAATTGCCGTTTTGAAGAGTATAAATGTTGATGTAAAAGAGTATGGACATTACTTCTCAAAATTGTACAGGCCAAACACCATTGTCAAGACATATGAACTCCCCATAGTTCCTATGCCAGACATGAACGATTGAATTATTCCAGAATCTGTTGATGCCGAAGAATTTTTGCCACCCAAATACAAAAGACCTCCAGGGAGGCCAAAGAAAGGAAGACATTTGAAATCTAGTGAATCACTTACTGCAAGTTCAAACCATTACGGTAAATGCGGGTGTGCAGGCCACAACCGTAGAACGTGCGGTTTCATCCCAAAAGAAAGTTGAAGATGTTAGTTTGTTGTTCTAAATGCTTATTGTTATTTTGGTTATAATTGAATAATCATTTTATTTTATTTTTTTTGTTGATTTGCTTGTTGAAGTTTATTTTATTTTTTTAATTGTTATGTGATGTTTACTTATTAATGAATGCTTGACATTTTTGCAACCAATTAATACAGTTTTCAAATATCATATTTTGTTACTTTACTGATCATTATTGTAACGTAGTAATATAAAGTTATAGGTGATTATATACTACGTATAATACAGTTAACAATAACATGTCTTATATTTATTATGTATGATATACTATTATACATTAATAAAATGTATGATATTAAAGTAAAAGCATTAAAATAATATAAGAACTGGCAAATTTTAAAGTAAATAATTTTGTGTATGAGTATGGATTATACATTAAGATGTATGTATGCTATTACAAAATATTCTTTTTTTCTTATCAGTAGTACGCCTAATGCCTGATACATTAAGTATGTTTACAATTGACGATCTAGTATTATTCTTCTTTAATATTTTTAAATACTGTAGTTGTTTTCAATTAATCAATAAAAGAGTGTCAACATGTATGATGTTATCTAATAAATTTATCAAAAATAATTTGATATCTGAGCAATGTATAATTAATTGATAATAAAATTTTCATACTGAAAAAAAACACACAATGTTTTACATGTATATAATTCATTAATATGTAATTCCTTGTTATACACTGTTAGTAATATTAGGTTAGGAAAAATGAATAATTAGCAAACAATATAGAATCAGCACAATATAGTGTATGTAAATGTAAAACAATCTTCAAAGCATGAATATGTATTAGAACAAAAAATAGCATCTATATAATGTAAACTAAAAATCAATATTTTAAAAACATTTCTGTATATAATTGTTTACCAGCAACAACTTAAAAATGAATTAGAATGTTCTAAGAAGGTGCTACTCTAAAGTAATAATTGCACTTTCATCAGGTGGTTGTAGAAAAGTATTCTTGAGGAGGATCGTCATTATCACTCATATAACCTTTCTTTGCCTTTGTAACTCCGCAATGCCATAGTAACGAAGCATATAGTGCACGTTGACTTGCAGCTTCAAACTCACATGAATGCACTTGCTACCTTTCACTCAATATTTCTGCATATGCAGCCACAAAGATCCCGTAGTTCCCGATTTGATAATAAAATGAAAGACCAATGCGTTTACTAATTTACCATGATTATACATGTTAAAATTAAAAATTAAGAGTCACTTACAAACTATCAGACGCTTGCTGTGGAATATTTTGAACATATTCAACATCAAATGGGTTGTGACTGATCTTACCAGTTTACAGACCAAGCTTCCCTTCGTATGCTTTAAGTGTTGATCAGTCAATTCTTTCAGTATTTTCAAAGAAACCACTTTCCTACAAGTAAGTAGGCAGCATGGCTGCTAACTTTTATATTTCGGTTGGTGGTTCACTTTTTCTTTTAGTTGACAATGGGTCATACACATGTATCACTCTCTCCTCGAACACAATTATAGCCAATACCCAGTGATATTTTTTTCACAGTTAATAGGAACATATACCTCATCAACCATATGTCATGGTAATCCCGCAGGAATACATAATCCATTAATTATATTAGCTATAGCGATTTCATTTGTAGCCACAGTAGTAGATTTTGTGTAGTCTTCTTGTGTGGATATCTGATCTGTTTTAACTGCTGGAAAATATCGTTCGTATGTCTTATTGATATATGTTTTGAAGAAGCAGCTAGTTGTCGTATATCTATAAGTATCACACTGCTGCAACTTTAATTTTTTTCTCAAGTGGTAAAATATCACATCTAAGTGCTACATTTTAAAAATGGTAAGAATATGTTAAATACTGAAAGAAAAAGGCATATATTTTAGTTATTATTATGTATTGGTCAAGAACATGAAGGTATGATTTGTTACCATTACATGTATAAAATGTGATTATACATCACACCACATGTATGATATTTAATCATACAACAGATTCTATGTATAATGTAACAATGAGTAAATTTTTAGTAAAAGTATGCTACATGTTAAAAATGGTAAGAATATGTTAAATACTGAAAGAAAAAGGCATATTTTTTAGTTGTTATTATGTATTGGTCAAGTACATGAAGGTATGATCTGTTACCATTACATGTATAAAATGTGATTAAACATCACACCACATGTATGATATTTAATCATACAATATTTAATCATACAATAGATTCTATGTATTCTATAACAATGAGTACATTTTTAGTAAAAATTTAAACAAACATGATATCGTTTAGTTTAATTTACCTCATCATTCCAACATGTGTTGCGTTGCGACATCAAGTAGAATCAATTCTTTGAGAGTGCCTGTGCAACGACAAAGTCCAACAGAGGATAGTCTAATCCTGAAGCATTTTTTAGATAGTGATTGTCTGTTTGTTTCCTGCAACATAAACAAGGAAATGTACTTCACCAAGATTTATTCTTCTGTAGTATTTTCAATAATTTAGAAATGTTGCTAAATAACTTACTTGAAAGCATGATATTTGAGTAACCCAATTTCAAGCCACTGTGAGTAATCGCTGATCAATTAATTATGCAATTCTTCATAAATAGTACAACCATCAAAAGCATACAACTATTTCTCTTCATATCAGAATTGCCCTCATCTTTAGAGATCAATCCAAATTTTGTGACGTATGATGAGCTAAAAACTTTTGACTTTTTTTGGTCCTTTTTTACAGGTATTTTTTTGACTTCATGTGCTTTTGCTGCTTCACGCTCTCTTACTTGAGCATTCAAAAAATTAGGTGGAAACTGACTATCTGGAAGTGACCACTGGCTTTCCATTACTATATTTGGTGTAACAACATCGATTTTCTTTGTATCCGAAGGTGTTGACAATCAAAATAATAGTGCATCTACAATGTCTTTAACATACTCCGTTATTGTGGCGTCGATATCATTCTACAGAAAAATAGATTAATGTGTTATGTGTAAAAGCAAACATGTTAACCTATAACGTTAAGTATACCTAAACAGCAGCTACATTTATGTAGGTAGGTTTTGATTTAAAAAACAACATGAATAATAAAAAAATACCTGCAAATCTTTCACATTAGAAGTATGCTGTATGTTCAATTCCTCAGCACAACGTACTTCTTTTTCGACAATATGCTCATCCTATATTAAATAACAATCATTATGTAAGAAACAAAAGTATGTACTGGTGATTTCAAATTTCTATATATATAAAATGAATTTGAATGTATAATATTCTAAATGAATGTATAACATTTTGTTATACATTCAAATGAAAGAATAACATAGCTGTAACAACCACAAATTAGGATAGTTTTGTAATGCACATTATTCATAATCCACTATACATGGGTCGAATGGGTTCATATAATGTCAAATAGTCATCATGAGCTAAAATTAATGAAGACCAATATTACAAGTGCATAATACGAACTAACAACACAAAAATAAATCATAGTAGAATGAAAATTCAAAAATTTAAATATGCAGATAGAAATATTATGATCCCTTTTTAACAGTAATAGATGTTAAGTTTATATAGTTAGATTTGAAGTGTTAAACCAGCAGGAGTAAAACAGAAAATAACAACAAATGTACCATCACAGGACTGTGCTCTTTTCCAAAATCTTCAATACTATCTTCCTCTTTATCGGGCACAAGCTCATCCTAAATTAAGAGATAATTAGAATACCGAAATATTTAGTCAAAGTAAGACATAGTTCAACGAAAAAAATACCCATATTTTAAAAGTCAAACAATGGTGAATGAAAAGTTTTTTTTTAAATTTGATAACTATTAGGCATGGGTGTGAATGTATAAGCATATAATTTTTGGGTTTAAAAACAACATGAACAACAAAAAAAATACCTGCAAATCTTTCATATCAGGACTATGTTGTATGTTTAATTCTTCAGCACAACCTGCTTCTTTTGCGGCATTCTGCTCATCCTATATTAAATAACAATCATCATGTATGAAAGCTTGTTCAAAGTGATATGTAGTTGAATGAAAAAAAATATGTACCGACATATTTATCAGGCATAAACTCAACCTAAATTAAGTGATAAGTAGAAGGTATGAACATTTAATCAAAGTAAGACATAGTTGAACAAAAAACAGTATAATAGTGATTTGTAATTTTTGTAATAGTTGAACAACCATTATATAAATTTAATTAAATGTACACACTCCCACTTGTCATTTTTTATAGGATGAGAACATGAGTGATAAAGAAGAGGGACGTGAAGAAGAATCAAAAAACACGCACAATAATGATATGGAAGATATATCAGTACATTTTTGTCTCTCATGTTGGTTTGTTACTTCAATTTTGTATTTACAAATGTACCACATGTTATTTGTATAATAAATGTAATAATATTCTCAGATAAATATCAATATGTTAAAACACTTTACTTGGGGCTATTACAGTATTATTATACATACATTTGAATGTATAATGATATGTTATACATTATTAACACTAATAGTCTATTCGAGAAAATGAATGTTCTTTATGAATATCCTCATCTGTTCATCTGTAAGGAGTGCGTATGAATGTATTCATATTTTTTTGAATTGTTACAAAAAATAGTATAATAGTTATTTTTGTTCATCTGTTGCAGCTGGACTAACTTCCTGAAACATAACTATTTTTCTTCTTTATAATGCTTATTCAGTTGATAAATATGAAGCTAAACGAGCCTTTCTTACAAATTCCTGAGTAAGTCTAGTGGTAAAATCATCATAGTCGTCATCTGTAGTGACAACGCGTGATTTATCTTTATCGCTTGACCTTTTCAACGTTGCAGCAATAGAAGTGGAAGCAGCAGATGTTGGATCAAAAATCTCAAAATCTTCAAAGAAAGACAAATCTAAAGTATGAACTTCTTTGCTTATTGGTTGTAAATTCTTGAAAGAACACTGAAAAATTATTTTTAAAATAAAATATTAGCACATCGATAAATTGAGTATACAATAAAAATACTTAACACGTTATACAATTATCTTATTGAACATGCCAGACATAAAATATTCATACTTAGGCCTTGTACACTCCACAGACCAGTTAAGTATTCTTGGGATGTTATTTTTTTACCACAAAGCAGTTTTTTTTATCTACCTTAGAGCAACACTTAAATATCCAGACATTTAGAGCGTGGGGCATTTCACCCAAAGAATATAACTGCTTTGTGACTCTGAAATCCTGTTGCCATGATTTGATCAACTTTTTAAATGTAATCTTCCCTCATGGAAAGTGTATGTACCGACCATCCTCGACCATCTAGAAGTAAGCTACACTGATGGGTGCTTTCTTATGCTGAGATAACATGAATGTATGAACAAAATATAATATCGCAAGGTTCAAAGAATCTTCAGAGTTCTCAAAATTTCCCATCTTCACACATGTTATCAGTTTTGACCTAGTTATTCCACCTCCAGATTCAGGAAAATATTTTGACATCAAAGGGAATTTTGATGATGACGTATACATAAAATCATCAAAATCACCGGTGCATTTAAGATCGGTGATAATGGCAAACTCAAGCATGGAAAATTTCAAAATCTTCCCCTGCACACACACATGAATTTCGTTCTTAATATCCTGTTGGATTTCGTAATACCATGATTGTTCCTTGAGTCTAAATCCATTTTTTGAGTATATGGAAATGACTTCCAAAGTGAATGATAATATAACCATGTATAATTTCTCTAATTTTTAATTCTTGTCATGTATAGAATTGAATAAGCTTTCTATCGATACCAATTTCATTGAAATCCGACATCGGACGGGAGAGTTATGACCGCTTTACTAAACAATATCGAAATCGTCCCGGCCTGATGGTGGACCTGATGGACCGCCAAGTCCTTGGTGGACTGTCAAGTGTCCCGTTAAGCCAAGGTAGTGACCCCTCTTTTTGGTCATCATGTGACGGTCAAAGTGGTGGACCATAAAAAAGTTGATGGGCCGTGAAGGGGTCCGTCAGGTCGAGGCAGAATGTTCCATTTTTGGCGTCCGAGTGACAGACGACTTGGTGGACTGTCAGTCTCTCTAACGGACCGTCAAGTCGACCGTCACAGGCTCCGATCAGCGAATTTTAGTTTTTTCAAAAGGGCATTTTGGTATTTTCCACCCATTTTGGTATTATAAATATATCCAAGTAGTAAAGGGAAGATCATTTTCTCTTATTTCTCTCCAATCACTCCAAGAATTCTCTAGAAGCTAGGGTTTTCTTCCAAGACCCACAAAAAAAAAATCCAATCTTCTTCCAAGAAATTCAAGAATCTCCCATAGATTTCTCCAAGTGGTTCAAGAATCAAGCTTTCCTAGTCAAAGACATCAAGAATCTTAGCCTAAAAGTGCGAGAAAGAAGTTCTAATCAAGTCTCTTATTCTCAAATTTATAATTCAAGGTATGTGGGGTTTGAACAAGAACACTTCTTTCGTTCTTGTGCCCAAAGGTTTAATTTCTACTATTGAAATCCATGATTTTGCAAAGTGGGTTTACACCCAAATTACTTTATTAATGATTTATGATATTTGAGCAAATCAAGATTGATACACATGACTATTTCATCATTTTATTCCTTAAATTGAGAACTTATACCATGAGTTGAATATTATTATTATGAGTTGATTATTTCTGAATGATTTGAGATAAGAGTCATGGTTTAAGATTTTCTACGAGAAGTTTAATTATTGAATATATATATATATATATATATTGAAGTTTGAGCTTGAGAGTCAAGAATGAGTCCTATGATGTTTCCTTGAAGCTTTTGATATTTGAAAATGATTCGAAAAGTAAATGTACTTGATGTTGAGAAAGATTGTGTTGAGTTGAGTTGGGTTAGGAATCCACAAGATGTTTATGACTTACAGACGAGATATTTATTTATGTTTTGGTCTTTAAAATAGACCCATGATTTGATATTGATTAAGGTGGATTTCCTAAAGCGTTCTGAGCTGAGTCTGGGAGGAGTATTTAGCACCGAGCAGGAAATATGGTATTTTCTCAAAATTATGTGCCATCATAGGATTGATGTTGATAAT
Source organism: Capsicum annuum (assembly GCF_002878395.1). Taxonomy (NCBI): domain Eukaryota; kingdom Viridiplantae; phylum Streptophyta; class Magnoliopsida; order Solanales; family Solanaceae; genus Capsicum; species Capsicum annuum. The sequence goes on from NC_061121.1 coordinate 80,806,667, forward strand.
TGTGGGCCAAAGGCCGAGTATGAGATTATGATAACGAGATTGAGGTTGTACTCCCTGGCAAGAGTACAACACCCCCACCAATGTGGGGTTCTCTCCTTAGGAGGAAAAAATATTGGGCTCCATGCAGCTCACATGATGTAGTCACGTCGGTTATAAGAAACTCCCAAGTCCATAAGAGTTCAAGTTTAACGACTTACCGAGTCACTTTAAGTCATGATTTAAAGAGTTCGAGTTGAGTATAATGATTAATGAGATATATAATGCTTGCATTACTAATGATGAGTTTCAAGGAATATATTTCAATTAATTTAAGCAAAAAAAGTCATTATCGTCAGCATGCATGATTTTTGTAATCATTTATAATATTATTTATAATGTTGCATTGTACCCCCACATACTCAGTACATTCTTTAAAGTACTAACCCCCATATATTTCTATATGCTATAGTACCTTATAATGTAGATACAAGTTATAGCACAGATACCGCATTCAGTCAGTTTGCAGCTTCTAGTCAGTAGGTGATGAGTCCTTTTGATTCGAGGGCTTGAGTCAGTTATACAGTTCGAGGATTATCGTATTTTCTTAATTTATTTGTATTGAGATTGGGTAGTTGGGAGTCATGACCCATCTATCTGAAGTCAGTACCACTAGCGCCTTCATTGACAGTCAATAGAAGTTGATGTATTCAGTTTCAGTTTCATGAGTAAAAGTAGAGTTGTAACCTTGTAATGTTCATAATTGTATCGATCACGTTCAGATAAGTTCTATGTTTTTGCTGATCTTATGTAGACTTAAGCCTTTTATTCAGTTGCTTATGAGTTTTGCTAGTCGAAGGGTTAGCTTAGGGTCACTTATGCCTTTAAGCACCGTGTGACATCTCGATACCCAATTTTGGGGTGTTACAAACTTGGTATCAAAGCACAGAGTTCAAGTGTCCTAGGGTGTCTATGAAGCCGTGTCTAGTAGAGTCTCGCGAAATATTACGGAGACGTCTGTACTTTTGTTTGAGAGGCTACAAGGCATTTAGGAAAGGTCTCTATTCTTTCAAGTCTTTGATCGTGCTATAGAAATGTTCGTTGAGAAACTTATACAGATTCTCATCTTACCCTATTCGGGGCATCCCCGCCTTATTTTCAAGGTATTAGAGACAGTCAAACTCAATTCTTTGCAGATAGTACTTTCTTAAACAGTCCCCACAGATAGTTATGAAGTTGTAAATGAGCAAAAAACTATCCTATTAGTACCTTATCATGCTTTGCTTATAAATCGTGCAATAAGCCCAAGTCAGTTGCGCTTCAATATTTCCTCCTCAGAATCCATATTAATAGTCTGTACTTCTTTATCTATGTACTATTCCTGAGGTAACATGATCAGCACATTCTAATTTTCTCCCCCTAATAATGCTTTCAGACTTACTTGTGTGGAGTTTCAGAAGTTTTATAAAGCGGCTTGAGCGAAGCCTCCCAGCGTGTTATAAGTTCCCCAAGCTTAATATTATGCCCTCACCCTTACGAGTCATTCAGTTAAGATAGAGTAAGATATGTATTCCTAAATCATCAAATATTGTATGCCAAGTTTCTACCTTTCGTATTTTTCTCATCACTATGTTGTTGAAACTGAAAGTCTAGTTAAGTCGTGTGGGTCTCTTTCGATTCACTAAGATAATTTCTATGTTATTCGCCTCAAATTCTTTTTCAAAATGCAAAAATCAAAGACTAGTGAAGCCGGGTAAGGCCTATTTTGATTCACTGGCAACTCCTTATGTATCTTGTTTCCTCGTGCAGATTAGAATTGGGTTTAGAGGTGTGGTGGCAAGAAGGGTGGTAAGTATGATTTATTAAAAGTATTTATAGCCGAGCCTTTTTGCGTGTGATCGAGTTAGTGATAAAGTGATATGTCCTTGTACATTAGCTTGTACAAGGAGGAGAAGGAATTATTGGTTAAGGTAATAGTAGTTTATTGAAGTACGAAAAGAGTTGTTGATGGTGTGTTGCATAAGATGAGTATAAGTTATAGATAAAGATACTTAGTGAATGAGTGTTGTTAACTAGGGTGCTCTCGGGATTGCAAGAGAAAGTTAAGTTGAGGCTTAGAGAGCTATAAACTAAGTTAAGCTAGGTACGAAGGATAGATAGTAATGATGGGTAGAAGAAGGATGTGTTGATGGGTTGTAAATGAGATAGGCCATATGATTATGACCAATTATTGTTATGAGGTTTAAGTAGGCTAGCGTTTATGGATATTCTATTTTATAGTTTCCAAGTGAAAATTTTGTGTGTGAGGTGGAGTTGTAAGTTATGTTGAGCGCTAGGCATTAAGCTTGGATGATTGGTGTCCATGAAGGTGGATGTGATAATTTCTTGGTTAATGGCACTAGTTATAGAGAAGTGATCTAATAGGTTTGAACAGTGTATACAAGAGCTTGAGTCTAATCGTCTTGTAATTAAGTTTGATATTATATCCATGATAAGGAAGTTTACCTAAAATGTTATGGGGATGCACTATTTTCGATGATCATTGCACATGGTGTAGATAGTGGCGCTGTGGAGCTACTAGGTAGAGAAAAAATTAGTCAGGTAATAAACGATATTCTTGATGGCGGAGTTAAGGGGTTTAGATTGAAAATGTTGAGCCTTTTTTGTGTAAGTTTGATTCTCATTATTTAGAAATATAAGTCTACAAGCGTGATATTAGTAGGTTATAACGGTATTAGTATGATCCATCAAAGGTTGGGAAGCATGCAAGTTAAGCGGTAGAATCTAAGATTTGAAATTTCAAAAATTGAGTTAATAGGAATGAGGGTTGAGTGTTAGGTGGTGTATAATCCAACTATGGGGATGATCATGTAGATCTGAAGTTAGTGAGTATGCGGGTATCATATGATGACTACTGGAGGTATAGGGGGACAGGATGTAATTCAAATGGTGGTGTAAGGAAGTGGGTGTATAATTTCAGATGTAGTCACTCGGATTAAATTCTATTGTTCTTGTGTATTGATTATATCCCGAACTTTAGAGTAAAATGACTTTAGTTTAGATTAGTGCGTATATGGTGGTTTACCTATTCAGAGTGATGTCTTAAGTCTAAGGGGGAGATGATAGGACGAGTAACCAAGTTAAGCTCCCGATTTTAGGAGATGTGCCAGTAGGTTGTAAGGTACCGGTGGAAAAGAATGATGCTCGACCCATTCTTATTTCGAAACTTTTCAATTTTTCCAATAATTACTCATGCTTTACGCTTCAGTTCCATAATCATAACTCATGCATACCATAAAGAATTGTGCCCTCTCTTAGTTCCCAAAATGCGGAGTTTCAGATCTTTACAGTTGGAATTACATTCCATAAATTGCGAGTTCCAGATTTAGGTAATGCGGATCAGGACTCAAGTACTCAAGTCTTGTGGTATGTTCAGTTCAAGTACTCAAGTAATGCTTCTAATGATCAACAAAAATTCAGATTTATATCGTGCATGTCCTCGGGCTATATTTCTTTGATAAGTTTATGATGTTAAATCCTCTATTCTTCAAGCCTCAGTTGAATGCCAAGTTATTCATAGTATCTATTCATGTGTCAAATCCTCATGCTCTAATCTTTTAGTTGCCTTTCCTTAATCAAGATAGTAGTGATGAATGGTTATTTAGATGGGAAAGAGAAGATATTTCCTTATCAACATCAGAGGGTGGCATGCTTACTTTGGCTAGGCGGTAGGGTGAAGTAAGATTGAGGCTAAGTCTTTGATACATGCCATGATTAGTTGAAGTTTAATGTGTTATGATTGGAAAGATTATTTTATGTTTGTTTTGTGTAATTCCATGAGTCTGAGGGGAAAAGTAAAGTGAAGCGTTTGTGTGGGACTTGATTAGTTAGGAGTATGTTAGGTGTACTTGTCTAAGGTGAGTGCATGAAAGTTGTTCTTGATAAGGGATGTGTAGGACAAGAAGAGGAGGATTTATACTTTATAAGTGTTTGATTAGGAATGCATATGTGGTTATGAAGATAGGCTCGGAGGTCGAGTTTGTGTACGTGTGGATAGATACATTGCACCTTAGTAAATGACTAGTACTAGATGGATTGGAGTTGTAGAAAAGGTAATAAGAATTACTCTTAAAGTGAGAAGTTGTAAAAAAAATATAGATATGTGGAAGTCAATGATTCAGAATGGTGTCATGTGGCGAATTTGGTGGTTCTAGGTTAGGCATGAAAATGATGAGAGGGTTTGGTTTGAGGAGATATGAGTAGATGGAAGCATCAGTGTGATGTGAGAATTATAAGTCGTGTCGATTAAGTATAGTATCGAAAGGGTATAATATAGTTGAGAGAGCGTTTGAGAAGTATGGTTAAGTTTGAGAGTAAGAAGTCGCATCACTTGAGGCCTAGTACTTCTATCCTGACTTATGATTTACAGGTTTATGTTCCAAGCTAGGGGATTATGGCAATTTTATGATCTCTGATTCAGATGTCTTGTTTAGATCTTGCCCGAAGTTCCTTGCTCCTTCATACTGTTAGAATTCCTTGGAAGGGGGTTTAAGGAATCCTCCACTTAAGTATGAGTATCTAGTACGATTCCGTTTGCATAGTCGGCAACCTAGTTTTTTTAAAATTTAGCAGATAGGTTCTATGGTCTTCCATTTTTCGAAACTAGTCTGGTCTTACCACTCGAAGTTTCATAAGTACGGTCAATCCGACAAGTGGTTGCGCGCACCAAAAAGCTACGAATTCAGTTCAGTATATGTATTAGGCATCAGTTCCAGATCTGGATATCTAATTATGATTCAGTCTGTAGGTATTCATTGAACGGTCTTTATTTTTTCCAAGTATTCTAACCCAGACAATATAATATCCATTGTATAATTTTAGCCTTGTTCTTTGTGACCTACGCTTGCATAAATTATTACTTCGCAGTCTAGGAGTACGATTGCACCCTGATCACATCAAGTGAATCCTAAACTCTCAACATGAGCCCGGTCTTTATTATAAAAAGAAGGCAAACCAGCGCATACTTAGTTGAGAATTACAGTTGTCCTCTATTCTATTATTTTCCAGTCTCGGATCCAACGGTGTAGCTATTCTCACCACGAGTTATACATTCAGCGAAGTACTCCAAAGCTCAGAAAGATAAAGATTCAGATTAGCAAGTTGTGTCAGCTATGTATCTTTAGTTTTCTCTGTGTTCTTGGCGAAAATAGCAACATTCGAGGACGAATATTTCCAAGGGGGAGATATTATAAAACCCCGATTGTTCCTTGAGTCTAAATTCATTTTCTGAGTATATGGAAATGACTTCTAAAGTGAATAATGATAGAATCGTGTAGAATTTCTCCAATTTCTACTTTTTTATCATGTAGAGCATTGAATAAGCTTTCCATCGATACCAATTTCATCGAAATTCGACATTGGATGGGGGAGTTATGGTTGTTTTACTAGATAATATCAGAATCGCCCAGGCCTAACGGTGGACCTGACGGACCGCCAAGTCCTTGGTGGACCGTCAAGTGTCCCTTCAAGCCAAGGCAGTGACCCCTCCTTTTGGTCATCGTGTGATGGTCAAAGTGGTGGACCGTCAAAAAGTTGACGGTCCGTCAAGGGGTCCGTCAGGTTGAGGCAGAATGTTCCATTTTTGGCCCCTGAGTGACGGATGACTTGGTGGACCGTCAGTCCCTCTGACGGACTATCACAGGCCCCGATCAATGAATTTCAGCTTTTTCAAAAGGACATTTTGGTATTTTTCGCCCATTTTGGTATTATAAATATATCCAAGTAGTAAAGGAAAGATCATTTTCTCTTATTTCTCTCCAATCTCTCCAAGAATTCTCTAGAAGCTAGGGTTTTCTTCCCAGACCCCCCCCAAAAAAATCCAATCTTCTTCCAAGAAATTCAAGAATCTCACACAATTTCTCCAAGTGGTTCAAGAATCAAGCTTTCCTAGTCAAAGGCATCAAGAATCTTAGCCTAAAAGTGCGAGAAAGAAGTTCCAATGAAGTCTCTTATTCTCAAATTTATAATTCAAGGTATGTGGGGTTTGAACAAGATCACTTCTTTCGTTCTTGTGCCCAAAGGTTTAATTTCTACTATTGAAATCCATGATTTTGCAAAGTGTATTTACACCCAAATTACTTTATTAATGATTTATGATATTTGAGCAAATCAAGATTGATACACATGACTATTTCATCATTTTATTCCTTTAATTGAGAACTTATACCATGCGTTGAATATTGTTATTATGAGTTGATTATTTTCGAACGATTTGAGATAAGAGTCATGATTTAAGATTTTCTATGAGAAGTTTAATTATTGAATATATCTATATATATTAATATTGAGCTTGAGAGTCAAGAATGAGTCCTATGATGTTTCCTTGAAGATTTTGATATTTGAAAATAATTCGAAAAGCAAATGTACTTGATGTTGAGAAAGATTGTGTTGAGTTGAGTCGGGTTACGAATCCACAAGATGTGTTTGATTTACAGATAAGATATATATTTATGTTTTGGTCTTTAATTAGACCCATGAGTTGATATTGATTAAGTTGAATTTCCTAACACATTCTGAGCTGAGTCTGGAAGGAGTATTTAGTACCGAGCGAGAAATGTGGTATTTTCCCAAAACTACGTGCCACCGTAGGATTGATGTTGATAATTGTGGGCCAAAGGCCGAGTATGAGATTGTGATAACAAGATTGAGGTTGTACTCCTTGGCAAGAGTACAACACCCCCGCCAATGTGGGGTTCTCTCCTTCGGAGGACCAAATGTTGGACTCCATGCGGCTCACATGGTGTAGTCATGTCGGTTATAAGAAACTCGCAAGTCCATAAGAGTTCAAGTTTCAGAGTTACCGAGTTACTCTAAGTCTTGATTTAAAGAGTTTGAGTTGAGTATAATGATTTATGAGATATATACTGTTTGCATTACTAATGATGAGTTTCAAGGAATATATTTCAATTAATTCAAGCAAAGAAAGTCGTTATCGTCAGCATGGATGATTTTCGTAATTATTTATGATATTATTTATAATGTTGCATTGCACCCCTAAATACTCAGTACATTCTTTAAAGTACTGACCCCCATATATTTCTATATGCTATAGTGCCTTATAATGTAGGTACAAGTTATAGAGCAGATACCGCATTCAGTCAGTTTGCAGCTTCCAGTCAGCAGGTGATGAGTCCTTTTGATTCGAGGGCTTGAGTCAGTTATACAATTCGAGGAGTATCATATTTTCTTACTTTAGTCGTATTGGGATTGGGTAGTTGGGAGTCATTACCCATCTATATGAAGTCAGTACCATTAGAGGCTTCATACACAGTCAGTAGAAGTTGATGTATTCAGTTTTAGTTTCATTTGTAAAAGTAGAGTTGTAACCTTGTAACTTTCATAATTGTATCAATCAAGTTCAGATAAGTTCTATGTTTTTCCTGATCTCATGTAGGCTTGAGAATTTTATTTAGTTGCTTATGAGTTATGTCAGTAGAAGGGTTAGCTTAGGGTCACTTATGCCCCTAAGCACCGTGTGACGTCTCGGGACCCAATTTTGGGGCGTTACATATTTCTAGCGTAAGGATACATTTTGAAATCTGACCGATCCAGTTGCACTGCAGAAGGTCAAGAAAAATCTCAAATAACATATTTCTAAATGCCCCTAAAATATCTCCTCCAAAATAAGACTTTATGTCTTCTGCAAAACCACGTTTGCATGAGCTCAAAATATGCAAAAGGTGATTCGAGACTTTGTCTATACGGTATTTCACGTCCTGAAATAATAAAATAATACAATAATTACACAGAAAGTTACACATGTGTGAGGGAAACTTACACAATAAAATAGTGAGATACAGTAATGTATAATGTTGCATACTAAACTACTTCACCTTAAAACATGTATGACATATCAGCTATTCAGATGTATAATGCCACTTTATACACTATGAAAACTCTCTAAATGTATAATATCAAATAAACCATACAATGCCTGTTATGTATATTAAGAGTATGAAATGCAATGTATAATAAGATTTATTTAATAAAATTATACATTAGTAATCGAATATATGCAATGTTTAACGTCAGACTAAACATGTCATCTTAAACATATATGACATATAATATTGTCAGAATGTATAATAAAATATTATACAAAACGAAGACTTCATAAATGTATAATAACACACAAAAGATAAAATGCCTCTTATATGTAATAAGAACATCCAACGTATAAAATATGAAATGTATAACAGAATATTAATATTATACATTAGTGCTGCACCAAATTCTATGTTCCAATATATTATACGTTTATGTTGCAACGTAAGTAAAGTATAATGTTTAATCAATACCTTCAGAAGACGTAGTCTACCAGAATCATCAAACTTCTTCTTACTGGCCACTTTTGAACTTGATTTCTTTGATTTGGAACTGACCGCTTCCTTCAATCTCTTCATTGTTGTCGGATCATTTTGATACTTTGAACGATTCTCTGTAAAATTGAGTTTTTCAAAATCAAATGTACCGGGAACAAACCCATCGGGGATATCTTATTTTTTAGAATCTAACTGACTAAGTCCTAAACTAAAGCTAGGACAAGAATCCATTACCAATTTTTTTCAGTAATTCGATTAACCTGAATTAACTAAAACCAAGAAAATAAAAAATCGAACTTGTATTATATGAAGAAAATAAAAAAAATTGAATTTCGAAATTTTAAAATACTTTCAAAATAAGGTAAATTCATATAAACAAACATGCATTCATAAAATATACCGACAAATTCAAAAATAGATAAATTTGAAAAAAAAAGAAAAACTACAAACCAAGAATCGAACTTGTAATATATGAAGAAATAAAAAAAATCGAACTATGAAACTTGACAATACTTGCAAAATAAGGTAAAACGAACATGCATCCACAAAATATACGGTCAAATTTAAAAATTGGTAAAGTTAAAAAAAATAAAAAAAATCAAGTAAATATTCAAAACTTACAAATTTGTTATCCCTAGATACAGGTATCTTGAATTTTGCCGTGAATAAGGGGATTTAACTATGGAGTAAATATCGGATGTGTTGTGGGAGGATATGGGGAGTAAAATATGAAAGAGAAAAGTGGTTGTGAGATGTATAATGTTTAATAGAGAGAAAGTTGAAAATAAAGGGATTTATGTAAATATTTTGAGATATGTGTAAATACTTTATCAAATTCGTATATTCTGTAATAAGGTAATTTTATTTAGTGTATATATGTAATTTTAGTTATATATATATATATATATATATAATCTTAATAACTATTACCGAAAGTGGGGGTGGGCAGTGGGAATGTGGGCTATTAGTAGGGCTGGTGTGAAAATGAATTGTCTTGGAGAGTGAAAATGACACAATTGATATAAAATCTCACTGGCCGAACTTGTTTACCTATTTTCAGAAGGGAAATTATTTTCTTTATTTTTAAGAAATTTATTTTCATGTCAAAACTATTTTTAAATAATTTTAATCAATTAAATATGAGAAAATTAGAAAATATTATCCGAAAAATATTTGGTGATGAAACCATAAAGTATCCTTTCAAAACTTGGTCTTGACCAAGTTTAATTATTCCACTTTTATGATCGATTAGAATCGTTCATTAAATTACATAAATTTATCGTCTCTATAAGATATAATACAAAATTAAATTCAACGAAAAATTTTCATCTCTCATCTTTTTCTCCCTCTAAGTTTGACAAAATATTTCAAAAATACGACAAACTTTATTGTACAGCGGTAAAATATAATAAGCAATGCACAAATTTACCTTTCCTCTCATTTTCTGTGAGCAAATTGATGTTGTTATTATGTTTGCGTTTGGAAAATATCTTTTTTTAATAACCTAAAGAAATAAAAAGAGTATGAATGTATCGCATGACACATTTTTCTTTTTAATTCGTATCATAAAAGAAATATCATTTTTTTATAATTAGAACTAACTTAACATTAAAATTTCATTTTACATTAACAAAATGATTTATAATAATCACATAAATGCCTAAGATTTATTGTACACCGATAAATTTTATTTGGTTAAACGGTAACACATAAATTAGAAAAAAAGAATATTACAATCAAGCTTTCTCTATAGTAGCAGCGTTATTTCGAAAATTTCATGACTGCTAGAGAGAGGTGCTGTTATTCATGTATATTGATATTTGATATTCAAATCTCATTCAGCTATTAAATAAAAGTATACAAAATTAAAAAGAGTATGAATATAAAAAGAAGAAAATGTTGGTAGCCTTTTTTCTCGTAAAGTTATGAAATAACTGATGTCCAATAACTGATGTCCACCATTTATTTACATTTTTCTTTAAATTAGGCATTCGTACTTAAAATTTATTGTGTCCATGACATTAATGATGATTATCATAAATATTTTGATATTTTATTTTGTACATAATATGTTTATTACAAAATATTATTATATAACATTTGAGTATGATATTATAAAGAGGTAATTTATAAAAAATTTACTGCTATAATAAACGTCATTACTGTCATAAGTAGAATGTCGTTATAAAAAAATAAAATATAATATAAAAAATTAATTTTAAAAAAAATTAGACCGCTATAATAAAATATCGTTATAATAAAACGAGAGAAATCTTACTCTACTCAAACTAGCAGGTTTATCTATTCTTTTGAAATAAGATTTGTTTTCTTCTTCTAAGAAATTAGTGGAAAAAGGAAAAGATGCTGAAAATGACCAAAAGAAATTATTGGACAAAAGGGCAAAATAGGACAGATTACAAATAAGGGCCTTGATAGGTTGGTGATTATAATTAGACTTTAGGCATGAATAGAAGCACCGACAAATTCACGCGTTCAATAATGTTATGAGTGTCGGTTAGTTTATTTGGTTAAAATTTTCTTCCAAGAGAAACATAGTGAGTTCTTACTTATTTTTTTATATTTAACATGTAAGTAAAATATTATTTAAAATTTATTAGTATATAATTTATAAGTACTATGAGAGCTGGGGGTTATGAGATGGCGGGGATAGAAGCTATTGATGCGGGTAAAGATAAAATGTGTTAAAGAACGAACGACTCAATAAATATAAAATGCGGAATATAATTTTCCTACTTCCACGAAATCATTTTCATAAGTCTAAAAACTTATTTTCCTAGAGGATTTTTTTTTCTTCAAAAATCTATCCAATCAAATAATTTTTTTTTAAAATAGAAAACACTAAACACACCATTTATTTATTTTAAATCGAAGTCTATGTCTCTTCGTATTTGCTAATTCTCCTTCATACTTTCTCCTTATAAATAAAGTTTTTAAAAATTTATCCAATTATATGGCAAAAAAATTTAATAGTCATAATGACTTATCAAATAAGACATAATCAACGTATCATGAAATTAAATTAATTATGAAATAGAAAAATATGACTTAAGTTATACTTTCTCTAATATTAAATTTAATATTCTTGTATGAGCTTGGGCCCAGGCTTAGTACGGGCCTTATGCAACTAGTGGATGAAATAAATAAGGACGCATGCTTATAACAAAAACATTTCATGTATGAATCAATTCAATGATGGTATTAAATGAACTCAAATCTTCTCAATTCTCAACAAATCATGATATAAGCCATCACATGGAATTACAATAATGAATAGTCATGTAAGACATCAAAGATATCATTTCAAACCTCCATTTGAGCATGACAATATAATAAAAGTAAATATTTCTCAAATAAGACCAATACCAACCCCCACTCGAGTATCATAACAATAATCATCTCTCAATTCAAATATAATGCTCACATAAATCCCCACATAGGCATCACGACAATAATAATAATCTCTCAAGTCCATAAACATAATAATCACATAAGCCCCTAAACGAGAAACACGATAAAATAACTAACTGCAAATATGAATCTCGTGTAAAATTTCAAATCCATAGCATACTTTACATGAATGGTTAACTACCATCCCAGTCTGAAGAAAGTTAAGTCAAAACCCACCTCAAAAAGTCCAAACATGAGCTTAGACCCTTCAACAAGGATCTTGAATATGAAAACCTAGCGAGAATCAAGTTGAAACCATCAAAAAATTACTTTCTCACTTTATCAGGTAAAACTTCAAAAATCTAAGTTTACAATCAAGGTTTTGAAGATGTTTTTGAGATAGAATCAATGAATAATGATTGAAATAAAGTTTAAAAGCTTACCCAATCACTATTGAAGAAAAAACTTCTTTAGAATCGCTAATTCTGAGGTCCCAAAGTCCAAAAATAATAAAATGTCAAGAAAAAGGAGGTTTTAACACTGTTCAAATGAACAATACCTTAGGATCATAGCCCCCACCATGAGATCGCGAGGGTCAACATTGACTAGCCATTAAATTGATAATCGCGATCAAGAGAGTGGTCCTCATGATCGTGAGGAGCAACCTGACCTTGTCCATAAAACAACTCTTTGTGATCGCGGTCAATCCCCTATGCGATTGTAATTGGTAACTTGGTCAAACCTCATGATCATGACACGAGGCCATACAATCACGATGAAGGATTAGGGGCTGCATCAGTTGACAACAAACAAACTAAGAAAATTATGAAAAAAATCCTCCAAATAGACCCTCACAATTCTTTCGGGATCCTACAAAAATAAACTAATAATGCTACTAGGCTATTTGATATTTTGGACTCAATGAAACCATACGATTTATCAAAAGAGGTTGTTTCAAAAAGTTAACTCTGAAAACTCCTTTAGGCTAAATTTAACTAGTTTCTCATCTGAGAGATCAAAACTAATTATAAAGTCTTAGAGCCCCAACTAAATGTGCTAATAATCTAAAATTGACATTTCAAATCATTGTAATTAACAAAATCACCATCCGATGCTCGAATCATAAAATATTGATCAAAGCTAAATACATCACTTTCAAGGTAACTCAATACCTTAAACTCACTCAAATCACTCCCAAACGCTTCGGGAACCCTGCAAACCATCTCCACAACTCATAAATGATATATAGATGCTTTAGAAAATGGCATAATGGTTAGAATACATAAAAATCTAAAAATCACAACAAGGTTTGTTACATTATCCACCACCAAAATACGCATTCGTCCTAAAAAAATAAAATACCCGAATCAATAAAAAGCTGGGGGTATCTACTCTACGTATCAGACTCAACTTCCCATATAACCTTTTTAATTGGGCGATGTCTCCGCTGAACTTTCACAGAATCAATATGCTTGGACCTCAACTTTCTAGCCTACCTATCTAGAACAATAATGGACTCCTTCTCAAAGGACAGATCATGATCTAATGTAACTAAATCCCTTCAAATAACATGAAAATCATCTGGATGGTACTGGTTCAACAAAGAGACATGAAATATTGGATGATAATTGACAAATATGAAGGCAAAGCTAGTCTACATGCCACATCTCCAAACTTCTCAAAAATCTTAATAGGCCCAGTGAATTTTGGACTAAGTTTCCTTCTCTTCATAAATCTCATCACACCCTTCATGGTTGATACCTTTAAAAAAACTGCTCACCAAGCATGAGCACTAAATCATGAACTCATCAATTGATATATCTCTTCTACCTACTCTGGACAGCTACAAGCCTCTGTTGAATCAACCTCACTCAATCTATCGAGTCTCTTAATGAATTATTAACCCCAGGTCAAACATCAAATAAATCAAACCATCCCACAAGAGATCTACACCTCTGTCCATACAAAGTCTTAAAAGACGTAATCTGAGTGTTGAAATGGTAATTGTTGTTGTAGGAAAACTCTGCTAAGGGCAAGAGGTGATCTCAATGACCCCAAAATACAAAACATATGCGTGAAACATGTCCTTTAGTACCTGAATGGTCCACCCTAACTAGTCATTCGTATGAGGGCAAAAAGTTGTGCTATTATCAAGATAAATATCCAACTCCCTCTACATAGAACCCAAGAAATTCAAGGTAAACTGAGTACCTCTATATAAAATAATAGAGATAGGCACTCTATGTAATTGAAAAATCTATCAAATGTAGATCTTGGACAACTTCTATGGATTGTAATTCACCTTCAGAGGTACAAAATACATTGATTTAGTCAACCTATCCACAATCACCCAAATAAAATCAAACTTTCCCAAGTTGGGGGTAGGACAACCAAAAAATCCATGGTGATCCACTCCCATTTTCACTCGATAATAGGAATTATCTATATAATACCAACCGATGCCGATGCTCATACTTCACTTGCTGACAATTCAAATACTTAGCCTTAAACTCCCTAATGTCCTTCATTATACCATCCCACTAATAATGTTGTTTCAAATCATGATATATCTTAGTCTCTCCTGTATGAATAGAATACTTTGAATAATGAGCCTTTTCCAAGATTAATCTAATCCAACCTCTAACACTTAGAACACAAACACGACCACTAATCCTCAAAATATCATCAGGATCAAGAAATACAATCTTTTTTTTTCTGCTTAATATTTTATCATGAATCATCCTCAACTTCTCAACAACAAATTGACGAGCCCAAATCTAATCCATCAAAGAAGACCTAGCCTCCACATTGTCCAAAATATGCTCAGGTGCAAAAATATCAAGTCAAATCAATTGGTTATCCAAAAACTAAACATCTAAGGCTAAAGGTCACTTGATGTGCTATAGAAATATAGCACTTTCGATATTTAAAGTTATAAAAATATGTAATTTACTGAGGTTTTTTTGTTAGATATGATGTGTTTTGGGTATGTTTTTATAGAAAACCATGTTTTGGATGCTAAGTTCATTAACAAGATAAAAATGTATTTTTGGTTACTTATTGGAATAATTATGGATGTTCGAGACATTTTTTGGCTTGTTTATGATCAAAACATGTGCGGAAATTGAAGAAGAGCTAAATAGATGACTCCCGACACTTGCAAAGTCAACATGCGAACCACATGTAGTACATGTGGACTGCAGTGGGCAAAGCAAGTGTCAGAAGTACAAAATTCCAATAGCTAACCTATAGGATTTTTTTGTCCTAGAACTTGCGGTCACCACTTGCGCCCACCCTGCAGGCTGTAAGTACTACCTACGCCCAGGGTTAGGGCTCAAGTAGGGACCATAAGTAGCCACTGACTTTTTTTCTCCTATTTCGTCCAAGCTTTGATTTTAAGATTTCCTCATGTACTATAAATACCACTTATGTGTTTTACTAGAAGTTACGTACTTTTGATACTCCCAAACATATTTTGATTTCGAGATTTGATTTTGATCGTAGAACTCTCTTGCATTAACTTCAGTTGATTAATTCAGTTATGGTTTTGAGTTTTCTATTTCTTGTTATTATGATTTCATCTATGCTTTCAATCATGAATATTGTTGATTACTTCACAAGAATGAGAGGCTAAAAACCTATATCTAGGGTAGTGAAAACCCTAGCGATTGATGAAGTAGAGAAGTGCTATCATTGTTCTGAACCGATACCCATGCATGTATTTCTTTGTCTTCAATCTAATAGTTTTCTTAACTGGAGCACACATTAAGATCCCACGTATATTATTTCTACTTACTCTAATAGAGGAGTAATGACTAGGAAAAAATAAAGACAACAGTAATTTGGAGTTTAACTATCTATCCACGCTTCTAGGTTTTATCTTAGTAAGATGGTTAGATTTTATCTAATAACTAAAGACTCAAAGGGTAATAGTTAACTGGGATAAAGATAAGGGTTAGTAAGGTGACATCTTGAGACTCAAAAGGTAAAGGGTGAAATCCTTCTACTCATCCCAAAGAATGTAAAAGGTACATAAATTATTGATTTTGAATGCAGGGTATTGGGTTGGTTCAACATAGCATGATAAGCCTACAAAGTTGAGAAGACAGGGGAAACACAATTCTAGTGTTCACTCATGAATTATTACAATCAAAGTTGATACTCGCCATTTGTTCGATATTGTTACTCAAAACGCCCTATTTACTTTTTCAGTTTCTCCTATTGATTATAATAGCTGAGAGACATAATTCTATGTATTCCCTTGGGATTCGACCCCAATATTTGTTGGGTTACTATATTTTACAACGATCGTATTATATTTTAAGAGGAGTTATAGCTTGTACGTCACCAAATTTTTGTGCCGTTGCTGGGGAATACAATGTTGATTTATGAATTAAAGTTGTTGCAGTTTTAGGGTTTTTCTTTTTTTTCTCTTGTTCTTAGTTGGGTATAAACCGGTGTATTCCTAGCACACGAAGTAGAGTCAATCCCTTACTGCCAGTGAATTCAAATTAAAATAGGATTCTATAAATACCTAGTAGGATGGTAAAAAAAAAGATAATCCTGAAGGGGTTCGTAATGTTGTACCTCTCCCTCCTTACGAATGGGTGTAGCATTTTTTGATCGACAGACTGGTGAGGTTTTATCTCAAGATAAAAATGAGAGGAGGGCAACAGAAGAATCTTAGCGGGTAGCTTGGTAGGCAGAGCTAGCTGAGCAAAGGTATGAAGTAGATTATCGAGCAACGCTCAGTGGAAATTAGAATTGAGCTAGAGGTGCCCATGTTTATATGATCCCAACATATAATTATGTGAGCCATATATAGATGATGAAGAATATCTGGGATACGTTGAGCCAATAGAGACTAGATCCATTATTTCTCCTATTTTACCCCCAGGTATCAAGTTCGACATAACGAGTGCAATGATCCAACTCTTAAATCTGAAGGGTGTATTTGGGGGTCTGCCTACAAATGATGCAAATCTGTACCTTGACAATTTCATCAGGATATGCAGTTCGTACATAAATCCAAGGGTGAATCAGGAAGCACTTAGACTGAGGTTATTCCCCATCTCACTCATAGGAGAAACATCTCTATAGTTAGGGGAACTGCCAAAAGCCTCTATCACTATATGGAATAAGTTGCACATATAATCCTTGAAATAGTTCTTTCTTCCATCCAGGATGTTCCAGATCAAGGAAGAGATTTATAATTTTAGTCAGCTACAGTCAGAATCTATGTACAAGTCATAGTTTAGGTTCAAGAAGAAGCTGAGTATGGTGCCCAACCATCGGCTGTTAGGTACGAGCTTATTGGAGTTATTCTATAGAGCCTTGACCTTTAATTCCAGAGCCATGGAATACACCATATCTGGAGGAGCTTTTATGAGACTATACTGGGAGGCAGCTTCGGAGATGATAGATCAGATCTCACTCACTAACCGAGGGTGGCAAACTCGGGAGGATGAGAGGGGATCTGGAACTTATGATATTAGTGCCTCCTGCAACCAAAAAGTAGCTGATGATTCAGAAGCATAAGAGATTACATTGCTAAGAACTAATCTAGGGGTACTAGTAAAGCAGTTTACAACAAAAACTTCTGAGAAAGCAAATGCAGTAGCAGCATAGGGTTTAGCTTCCAAAGCTTATGAGTCAGAACTAGAGGAGAAAGCAAACTATCTGGATCATTAGTTGGCAGGTTTTCGAGCCCAAGGGGAAGGGAACTAAGGTTGAAACTACTATGACAGATATAGAGACTGTCGTAGAGAGCAAGATAGTGACTGAATGGAGAAGTATAAATATAAAAAGAAGGGAGAGAGGTACATTCCACCTGGAAGAAAACACACAAAATCAAGAATAGATGAGATACTGACTAAGATAGTGAAGGGTCAAGAAAATCAAGAGATTTTCTTTACGGAGATTAAGGCTGACATTTCAGGGTTGACCCAAAAGGTTGAATCTCATACCACTTTTATCAAGTAATTGAAGCACCAGTTCGGGAAGATGTCAACAACTCTGAACCAGAGGAAACTAGGTACCTTTCTAAGTAACACTTTGTAGAATTCAAAAAATAATGGTTATGTTCTTGCCATTACCACGAGGAGTGGTAGTACTACTGTAGATCCCCCACTGCCTGCTGCGGAAGCTACTATTAATGAGACACCTATTGTGGAGTCAAAAAAAGGGAACAAGTAGTGATGATACAGTTGCTAAGGAAAGCGGTATGGGTCCAGTTGTTGAGCAGGAAATAAGACAAATTTTAAGCTCACCCCCACCTTTTCCTCACCGACTAAAGTAGAAAAGAAAGGAAGAAAAATTCAAGCATTTTATTAAGATACTGAAAGAGTTAAGCTTGAATATTCCTCTTCTTGAGGAATTAGAGCAGATACCTGGATATGCCAGGTTTATGAAGAAATTGGTCACAAACAAGAAAGGAGCTACAATCGTGGATATTAGTGGCTTGCACCACTATAGTGCGATCACTATATGGTCCTTGACTCAGAAAAAAGATGACCCCTGAGCATTCACTTTACCATGTATGATCGGGTTATCCCAATTTGCTAGAGCCTTATGTGACTTAGGAGCCAACATAAATTTGCTACCACTGGCCATATTCAAGCAATTAGGTTTGAACCCTCCAGAGCTAACTTTAATGGGAGTATTAATGGATGACCGAACAGTGAATAAACCTATTGGTATTTTGTTTAATGTAATTGTGAGAGTGGACAACTTCATTTTTCCGCTGGCCTTTGCCATTTTGGACTGTGAGGTTGACACTGAGATGCCCATCATGTTGGGGAGACTGTTTATAGCCATAGGTAGAGCGATGGTTGACATGTAGATAGGAGAGCTAAAATTTAGAGTTAACGATGAGGAGGCCACCTTCAAAATCCAAAAATTAATGAAAAACAACCAACCGACACGAGAGTGGTGTAGGTAATTGATTGTATTGGTGACCCTAAAGGGCATTCTTATGGGTATCTTGATGAATTTTGAGTAATCAAGATACCTGATTCATGCCACAATGTTAAATCAAGCGCTGTATGAGAGGTAACTCATGGGATTGTTGGTGAAGTTTGAGTAACCAACACGACCACGTCATGCCACGATGTTAAATCAAGCACTGAGTGGGAAACAATCCACTATTTTAGTGATCACTTTTTTTTTTGTTTTTCTTTTGTAGGTTTTCAACTTATGGACTTGTTCAAAACATGGTTAAATTGCTACATTCATCAATTTCCAGGTAAGGGGACAATGTGAGCAACCTATCATGGTCACAAGTCTCTCACAAGCCAGATAAGTTGAGAAATAAATTAAAAAGTTGAGGATGAAAAATGGAAATTTGTGGACTTTGGCACCTAATAATACTTATTGGACCATAAACTTAGTCTACGGGACCATAAGTATTTGGAAAAATATTTAAAAAGCCAAGTTCGGATTGCAAGAAAGTGAGAAAAAATTTTTGGCCTACACTTGGGCCCTGCACATGCTGGCCGCATGTGGCACTTGTGCCCCATGCCTGGCCCCATATAGCTGGCGCGTAGCTCTCGCAGCTAGGTCAGTTGTGGGCCTAAATTTTAATTAAATTTTGGGCCCACCAACACATATTTATAACCTAAAACACCCCCCATCTATATTTAAACATTCTTAACCTTATTCTAACTCATTCAAATCCTCAACACTTCACTTTTCACATTGAATTCAAACTTCTCTCTTACAATATAAACTAACTCCACACTTAAGTAAAGGCTAAATTGATACTTGTTTGAGATACCAACTTATCCCAACACACTAAAAACACGTTTCAACTTTGATTTTACTCGAGTTTTTCTTTGTTCACTTTTGGATTTTCATAAAAGAGGTAACTTTCTCAGCTTTTAATGGTTATGTAGTTATTTATTTATTATTTAAACAAGTTGATATATGTATTTCCATGCAAAATATATAGATTTATAATGCTTGTATGTAGGACCCTTGAAGTAGCCTATAATCTCAATGCAGGGCCTTGTTTTAAATTAAATTCTAAGGTTAGGCCCCAACCGTAAGTTTAACTTGAATAAATAGAGTAATACCACAAGTTGAGCATGTTAGTTTGAATTGAAAATCATGATTTTAATAAATATGTGCACATTGGAATTGTTGGTATTTCAAATAGGTTATAGGGGTGTGAAAATTGAGGAAAATTCAAACTTTTCAAATTTTGAGTTTTTCTTCATTGCATTCCCTCAGTTTGTTGGAAATTAATGTCTAGTTTTGTAGGTGCACATGTTACCAAAAGCTGTTAAGAATAAGAAGACCGATACCTTGAGGAGACGAGCATAGTTTTCCAAGCCTAGTAGATCAGTAGAGGAGTACCCAATGCAACAACATAGAGACACTATAGTTGGGGTGACACATAAAGTTAGTAGAGAACAGATTCCAGGCTGCTTAGGCAGTTACAACTCGACAAAGGATGAAGTCAGAACGGATATCACCCCTATATATTTTTCTACAAGTTGTTGATGATAATGAAGACAAGACAAATTCTGAGTTTACTTTATAGGTTGCAGGTTAGGACCCCAGTCTGAGGAGATGTCTCTGGATTTATCTAAGGATGCTGAACAGGAGGACTCATCAATGGTACAATAGTATAATAAGGGTACCACCACAAATTTACAACAATCAGATGTACCCTAGTTTTAGGAGGGTACAGGGCAGGCTTCCCTTGAGGAACCAGTACAGCAAGAGCAGATTCCTGCATCTACACATGCCTTAAAGGCACCTCTGAGGTGGTGTGTAGAGGATATGCAGGCGGTTTATGATTTAAAAAGTTGTATCTCAGATACTGGCAGGCCTAAGAGGCTTATTTATGAGGAGCACTGAATCGATCTCTTTGGACTAAGGCGAGTACCATATTTATGGGCTGTATTTGATCATTACCAGTTAGAGTAAATGAACAAACCACTCGGTTCTTACATCTCGACCATGGTCCATAAGTTTTATACATTATATTGAGCTACAGTAGATCATTCTATGTGTAGATTTCCAAGATCGATGAGGCACATGGAACAGCCACAGCTTGATCAGACACTTGTGAGAGAGGTCAGAGTTGATCTATCAGTAGAGATTATTCACCAGGTTATTTTTAGTCCAGATTATATCACTCCTTCATCTACAACTGAGTGTGACTACAGATTAAGAGTCGCACATGATTGACAGATTATACGAGAGGTTGAGCATAGATGAGAGAAGGTTGAGATATCTATTTCACCTTGTGGTGATGTTAGCCCATGGATTGAGGGTCATGGTGTAATCAAGAAGGGTACATTGATATTTAAGGCAAAGTTTTGGTGGTTGCTCGTTCGGTATCGACTGTTCCCCATAACTTAAGATAATTTATTGACTTAGGAGGGAGAAGCCGTGGTTGCCAGTATAATGGCTAGATATTCTATTGATTTTGAAGCCATCCTCCAGTATGAGATCCATAATAGAGAATTTGGAGAGACTACTAATTTTCCTTGGCATAATTTAGCGACTATGTGACGTGGCCAGTGTACCTGAGATAACAAGACTAGGTAAGAGGGTACGTCTAACTGCTACTATGTAGATAAAGAGTATGAAGGATCTGGCATACCCAAACCTTCCAAGGAGATCTAGAGAGTCTGCCACAGTACCTTAGGTCAAGAACGAGGGCCTATCAGTTTCCACAGAGCCTGGTGATACACATATAGGCGATATAGGTATTAGTGTTGATATGGAGATAGGTGATCAGAGAGAGGCTCCAAGTTTGAGTGCTCAGGAAGAGGGGACACCAACCACTTCTTTATTAGACCTGGCTTCGATCTTAGAGCCGATTGGCGTATCTTCAGAGCCTATTCTCCTATCCACTACAACTCTTAATATAGGTACGATTACTATATCTAGAGATTTTTGTAGAGCTTATTGGATTATCAGAGAGCCACTGATGCTCGATTGAGTGTTATTGATATTGAGATGACTACCCTATATGGGAAAATAAGATCTGGGGTTCGGACTAGATTCAAGCAGACAGAGGTTAGATGGGAGGTCGCACAGAGAGATGCACTATCCGAGCTACATGCTGACTTCTATACATATTTTGATGAGTTTAAGAGATGGGTAACAACCCAATTTACAGAGACAGAGGCACCAGATCTAGCCTAGATAAGGAAGGATTTTGATACATTATGTGAAGAGGTACGCTCTCTCATAGAGATTCATGTAGTAGCCACTCTCTCAATTATACCCCAGTGGTCTAGGTATCACCTCTACGCATATTGAGATAGTTGGATTTCTTTGAAGAGGATAATGAGGAGGTCCCGATAGTTGGGGCCAAAACTGGTCACACAAGAGACTTACAGAATTTTGATATGCCATATTACCTGGACGTTAAAAGGGCCAAACATGATTTTATGAAAACTACAGTCATTGATAGGCATATGAGTATAGAGATAGCCACGGGTGCATCCTATAGTAGTGCACCGCCACCACCACCGCTAGCTAATATGCCCAGTTTGGGGATACTCATGACATGGGTACCTAGTGCATCCTAGGTATATTCCCACTTCCTTTTGTTTTGTATTCTTTTTGTGCATTAAGGACAGTGCACAGGTTTTTAGTTGGGGGTGGTGATGTACCATATCTGCCACAGGTTTTTATTACCGTGCTTTTTTTCCTATCGGCCATAGTACGATTGTAGAGCTATCATGTCTAGGATAATTTGTATCATAGTGTATTTTATTTTGTATTGTGTTGTGTTTTATTATAATTAGGAGATTATTAAGTATTTAGTACAATTATCATGTTTTTATAGATTTTTAAGAAAAATGATACCCTCCAAAATATGTGTTTTAGAACTGTGTAAATGAATATATGTGTGAACATTGTGGAACTTGTTATGGCATTAGGATTAAGGACATGATAATAACTTGCTAACAATTGTATGAACCGGATAGGTAGTAGTTGGTAATATTAACTCTATGCCATGTGTGTGTAAGATGCTACTTAGTTCCCTTTGTGTGTTAAATCCAAAACTTTCCCGATTAGTCTTGCCTAGGTTGTAGCATAGCCGGTTAGGAAATGATTATAGGCTGTATTTTATTTTAGTCCATTTTTAGATTAAATAACCTTCCTTATGTGAAATACTATCCCTTGATCCCTGTTTTGAGCACTATAGCCTATATTTCTTTGTTTTCACCTATTCACCTTCCCATTATATTACAATGAATTTGTTTTGTACCTAGTCCTCCTTGGACATTGTGCACCTCAGCACAAGAAAAATGCCTAAGTTGATTAGATACTGAACATGATTAACTAAACTGAACTGGACTGCATTCATTGAGTTCCGTTGACCGATGGAACACTACTAAGATTACTGAATATTTGTAATTTTTGAGATTACTGAGTTTACTGAGTTTTCTTGAGTCACATGACTGACTGAGTTCTATGAATCATGGTTTGACTGAGAGTATCTAGAAAACATGACACTGGCTCTAGGCACACAACTAAATTATCGGGTACAAGTACCCCCCAGACTCGATAGCATAAAACTAACAAGACATGACACTTCTTGACACATGGCCATAGTCAACAATTCATAGTACAATTATTGGGGATTTTCATGAAGTATTCGCATACAATAAGCTTACACATGAATAGGAATGCATGTAAATATATCATAATTTCATAAGCCTAATCTCATGAGTATTACGTCAATCCATTACAAAGCATAACAATAACGTGGGAGTCATATCAAACATAAGAGAGAGACATTGATTCATTAATTTTGGTATCAAATGAGTCATAAGACATAATGCCTATTCTCTTAGGCATTTTATCAAACACCTTGCATGTATATCTTTAGACTTAGGCATGAATATTGAAATAATACACCATGGCAATATTTTACACTTCTAATGCAAAAATTTCAACCACATACTACATATTTTCATGATAGTCATTAAAGATTTCAACTTGGAAATCAAACAATAACATAAACATGGATATAATTCAATTCATACCATGAAATCCAAAATTTATATTTCAAATAGGATTTCTTGAGATTCATGGGTGAAAGGAACCCCTAAATCAACACTTGACATACCTGGGTAGATGATTTATTAAAGATTGGTGGAGAAATGCTTGAATTCTTAACTTGGGATTAGACACCTAGGGTTTCTTATTCTTGGGGATTGATCTTTGAGAGAAACCCTAATTTGGTGTTATGGATGAATAATGAAGTTATGAGTTCTGGTCTGGTATAATTAGGGATCAAAATGGGTGGAAAAAATCCAAATATCCTTTTAAAAATGGCTTAAAATTGCTAATCAGAAGTGGCGATGGTTTGGATGATAGTCCATCGCTGGCTCGACAGTCCGTCGGTCCATCTCATTATACTTAGCCAGAACTTGAACTTTCTACCTTGTTTGCGATGGTTTGGGTGATGGTCCATCGCTAGCTCAATGGTCCATCGATCTTGACCATCGCACTTGGCCAGAAGATGGGTTCACTTCTTAGTAACGTGGCTTAGGTGATGGTCCATCGATAGCTTGACGGTCTGTTGGACTGACCATTGGTTTTTGGTGGTTCCAAAAGTTTTCTCTAAAATATCCATAACTTTTTACTCTGATATAGAATTTATATGAGATATCTATTTCACATTTGGGTGATGCTACCCAATGGATTGAGGGTCATGGTGTAATCAAGAAAGCTACATTGATATTTGAGGCTAAGTTTTGGTGGTTGCTCATTCAGTATCGACTATTCTCCATAAGTTAAGATAATATATTAACTTAGGAGGGAGAAGCCCTGGTTTCTAGTATGATGGCTGGATATGCTATTTATTTTAAAGCCATCCTCCGGTATGAGATCCATGATAGAGAATTTGGGGAGACTACTAATTCGCCTTTTCTTGGCATAATTTAGCGACTATGTGATGAGGCTAGTGTACCTGAGATAACGGGAGTAGATAAGAGGGTACGTCTGACTTCTACTATACAGATAAAGAGTATGAAGAATCTGGCAAGCCCAAACCTTCCAAGGAGATCTAGAGAGTCTGCCGTAGTACCTTAGTTCCAGATTGAGGACCTATCAGTTTTCACAGAGCCTGGTGATACACATATAGGTGTGTAGGTATTAGTTTTGATATAGATATAGGTGATCAGAGAAAGGCTCCAGGTTTGAGTGCTCTAGGAGAGGGGACACCAACCACTTCTTTATTAGCCCTGGCTTCGATCTTAGAGCCGATTGGCTTATCTTCAGAGACTATTCGCCTATCCACTATAACTCTTTCTTTAGGTATGATAACTATATCTATAGATTCTTGCAGATCTTATTGGATAGTTAGAGAGCTACTGATAGTCGATTGAGAGTTATTGAGACCGAGATAACTACCCTATATGGGCAAATGAGATCTGGGATTCAGACTAGATTCAATTAGACAGAGGCTAGATGGGAGGCCACATAGAACGCTGTATTATCTGAGCTATATACTGACTTCTATACATATCTTGATGAGTTTGAGAGATGGGTTTCAGCCTAATTTACAGAGACAGAGGCACCAAATCTAGCCTAGATAAGAAAGGATTTTGATACATTATGAGAAGAGGTATGCTCTCTCATAGAGATTCGTGTAGTAGGAACTCCCTCAGTTATACCCCAGTGGTCCAGGTATTACCTCCATGTGTATTGATATAGTTTGATTTCTTTGTTGAGGATAATGAAGAGGTCCCGATAGTTGCGGCCAAAAGAGGTCACATAAGAGACTTGTAGGATTTTGATATGCCATATTACCTGGACGTTAAAAGGGCCAGACATGATTTTATGAAGACTATAATCATTGAAAGGCATATGCATATAGAGATAGCCGCAGGTGCATCCTCTAGTAGTGTACCACCACCACCACCGCCAGCTGATATTTCCCAGTTTAGGGATACTTATGACATGGGTACCTAGTGCATCCTAGTTATATTCCTACTTCATTTTGTTTTGTATTATTTTTCATGTTGAGGACTGTGCACACTTTTTTAGTTGGGGGTGGTGATGTACCATAACCGCCACAGGTTTTTATGATCATGCTTCTTTTCCTATCAGCCATGGTACGATTATAGAGCTGTCGTTTCAAGGATAATTTGTATCATAGTGTATTTTACTTTGTATTGTGTTGTGTTTTAGTATAATTAGGAAATTATTAAGTATTTATTACAATTATCTTGTTTTTATGGATTTTTAAGATAAATGATACCCCTCCAAAATATGTGTGTTAGATCTGTGTGAATGTATATATGTGTGAACATTGTGGATCTTGTTATGGCATTAGTATTAAGGACATGATAATAACTTGCTAACAATTGTATGAACTGGATAGGTAGTAGTTGGTAATATTAACTCTATGCCATGTGTGTGTGAGATGCTACTTAGTTCCCTTTGTGTGTTAAATCCAGAACTTTCCCAATTATTCTTGCCTAGGTTGTAGGATAGCCGATTAGGAAATGATCATAGGCCATTTTTTATTTTAGTCCACTTTTAGACTAAATAACCTTCCCTATGTGAAATACTATCCCTTGATCCCTGTTTTGAGCCTTATAGCCTATATTTTTTTATTTTCACCTATTCACCTTCCCATTATATTACAAAGAATCTATTTTGTACCTGGTCTTCCTTGGACATTGTGCACCTCAGCGCAAGCAAAATGCCTAAGTTGAGGGTGGATATCATAGGGGTGCGTAGTTTAATGTATATATGTAGAAAGGTAAAATAGGAAAAAAAGTTAGTAGGATTGGGTGTGGTAGAAATAGATAAGAAAAAAAACGATAAAAAGAAAAGAATTTTTTAGTGTGAAAAAGTGAAAAAGAAAGAGTAATAAACCATACATAACCTGAATGTGCAATAAAGAATAGAAAGGGATAAATAAGGTTGGAATAAAAAGGAATTGGCTAATAAGTGAAACCCCAAGGTTAGTGTAGTACCAAGGAGGCTTAGTCACTTGATATGTCCATATGTACCATACCAGCCCCTAAGCCTACATTACAAGTCGAGAAAAGTCCTATAGTGATCCTAACTTGACTTTTTGAAAACTAAGGTAAGGAAAATAAGGGAAAGTTTATGGTATTTGATGCACATTTATTGGAACTTCTCTTATGAATGTGAGTGTCTCTTGACTGTCCCTGCATTGACATGTATGATTTTATATGAGTGAGAGAAACTTCTTTAGTGTGAGGGCACTTGAGTCATATTGCTAGATATTTGCTTGTTTTGGGTAGTTTAACTTGTATATATGAGTGGTTGTCTGTTTGTAATGTAATGCCATACCTTTATTCCATTGTGTCACATTGTTGTGCTTTATGTTCATACACATTTGATTTTAAAAAGTGAGATTGGAGGGGGAGTTGTGTTTCGAGCTTAATGTGTTGATTGATTGCCTTGAATAACTTAGATTATCCTAGTTAAGTGTCATATTTGTTTTGTTATGTTTTGTTGCTCGAGGACATGCAAACGTTCTAAGTTGAGGGTGTAGATGTGCTACAGAAATTTAGCACTTTTGATGCTTAAAACTATAAAATATGTAAGTTTCTGAGGTTGTTTTGTAAGATATGATGCATTTTGGGTATGTTTTGTAGGAAATCATGTTTTGGATGCTAAATTCATGAAAAATATTAAAAAGGTATTTTTGGCTATTCATTGGAGAAATTATGGATGTTCGGGACAATTTTCGGCTTATTTGTGATCAAAGCATGAGCGGGAATTAAAGAAGAGCTAAAAATATGACTCCTGATACTTATTAACTCAACATGCGGACTGCATATAATACATGTGGACCGCATGTGGGCAAAGTAAGTGTTAGAAGTCCAAAATCCCGAGAGCTAACCTACTTGATTTTTTTGTCCTGGAACTTGCGGTCACCACTTGCGCCCACCCTACAAGCCACAAGTACTACCTGCACCCAGGGTCAGGGCGCAAGTAGGGACCACAAGTAGCCACCGACTCTTTTGGTAACACCCCAAATCTGGTACTCGAAATGCCACACGGTGCTCATGATCTCGAAGGACCATAAGCTAATCCATGAATGATATCTATAGCTGAGCATTGCATAACATACTATATAAATACGGAATAAAAGGCTAAAAGGCCATAAGGTTCAAATATCTGATAAAGCATAATATCTGGAAATACGGTATGTCAATACCAAAACAAAACTAAAATAACTGTCTGAAAATGCTATAGTCTGAAAGCCTCTAAACTATCTGAATAAAGAGTTGATGGGACATGGCCCCAACTAACTCCAACTGCTAAAATAAACTAAGTACTGAAAGAATGAAATAATCAAATAATAACATCCTCGAATGATGAGGACTCACTGCTAGTCTGTCTGCTGAATGTATGATCTACTAAGGGTGCTCTAGATCTCGTGTTTCTAAACCTATGGTATAAAATACCATAGCTCAAATGCGGTAGTGCGACTGAATGTACTGGTATGGAAGTGAGGTAGGCTGAATACAAGGGGTTCATATGCATGAACAATTCTAACTGACTGAATAACATGATCGTGAGAATACATGCATAAAACGTGAACAATGACGGAGATCATGGCATCACTGAATCTGAATACTGATAACATAAGTTTTATGTAACTGATATACTATTATCTGAATGACTATGTCTGATAGTCTTATTTCTGATAGAACTAGCCGAGTTTCGTACTGTACTGGGTTACTGTATCTGACAATCCTGAATTCTGTGGAACTATCTGAGTTCTATTAATGAGACTGAGACTGAGACTTTAACTGTGGGAAGCAGTCATCTAAACGACATGCGCCAAATAAGATAATATAATTGAGTTGGGGTCTAATCTATAACCACAATTAGAAGGGTGTAAATACCGCGCCACTGGTAAGGACAAGCTGTGAGTAATCTCTCATCTAACAGGTACTCTAAGGAGAATGGTGGGACCCTCATATAACAGGTTAATCCACCTCATCTACCCTCAACTAGCAGCTTTGATATCTCAACCTACGTTGGCTACGTAGTTCTGGAGCACAAGGATTGCTTCTAAGAATCACACCCTCTAATAACAGGTGAGTTCTCATTCTTGGGCTTACTTAGTGCTGAACCCTACTCCCATCTGAATAGATATTGAACATGATTAACTGAACTGAACTGGACTGCGTTCATTGAGTTCCGTTGACTGACGAAACACTACTGAGATTACTAAATTTCTGAGATTACTAAGTTTACTGAGTTTTCCTGAGTCACATGATTGATTGATTTCTATGAATCATGTGTTGACTGAGAGTATCTGGAAAATATGACACTGTATCTAGGAACACAGCTAAATTGTCGGGTATAAGTACCCCTAGGACTCGATAGCGTAAAACTGACAAGGCATGGCACTTCTTGACACATGTCCATAGTCAACAATTCATAGTACAATCATTGGGGATTTTCATAAAGTATTCACATGCTATAAGCTTACACATGAATAGGAATGCATGTAAACATATCATAATTTCATAAGCCTAATCTCATGAGCATTGCGTTAATCCATTACAAAGCATAACAATAACGTGGGAGTCATATCAAATATAAGGGAGAAATATGAATTCATCAATTTTGGTCACAAATGAGTCATAAGGCATAATTCCTATTATCTTAGGCAATTTATCAAACACCTTGCATACATATCTTTAGGCTTAGACATTAATATTGAAATAATACACCATGGCAACATTTTATACTTCATCTGCAAGAATTTCAACCACATTCTACATATTTTTATGATAGTCATTAAAGACTTCAACTTGGAAATCAAACAACAACATAAACATGGATATAATTCAATTCATACCATGGAATCCAAAGTTTATATTTAAAATAGGGTTTCTTGAGCTTCATGGGTGAAAGGAACCCATGAATCAACACTTTACATACCTGGGTGAATGATTTCTTGAAGATTGGTGGAGGAATGCTTGAATTATTGACTTGGGATTATACACCTAGGGTTTTTTGTTCTTAGGAATTGATCTTTAAGAGAAATCCTAATTTGGTGTTGTGGATGAATAATGAAGTTATGAGTTTTGGTCTGGTATAATTAGGGGTCAAAATGGGTGGGAAAAGACCCAAATACCTTTTTAAAAATGGCTTAAAATTGTTGATCGGAAGTGGTAATGGTTTGGGCAATGGTCCATTGTTGGCTCAACGGTCCGTCGGTCCATCCCGTCGTACTTAGCCAGAACCTAAATTTTTTGCCTCATCTGCGAAGGTTTGGGCGATGGTCTGTTACTAGCTCGACAGTCCATTTGTCCTGACCGTCGCACTTAGCTAGAAGATGGGTTCACTGCCTTAGTAACGACGGCTTGGGCGATAGTCCGTCGTTAGCTCGACGGTCCATCGAACTGACCGTTGCTTTTGGGTGGTTCCGACAGTTCTCTATAAAACGTCCTTAACTTTTTACTCTGATACTGTGTTTGGAAGAAATTGGTATCGCTGGAAAGATAATTCAATTTTCCACATGATAAAAAGTTGAAATTGGGGAAATTCTATCTGATTTAAACATTAATCATTTAGGCAGTCATCACTAACTCTTCTGGAGACTAGATTTGACTTAAAGAAAGTTTGGGTTATTAAAATTTTTTCTATTGTTTTGTTTGGTCTTTGATTTTAGGGTTTCCTCATGTACTATAAATACCCCTTTTATGTTTTTTAGTAGAAGTTACACACTTTTGATACTCACAAACATATTTTAATTCCGAGATTTGATTTTGATGGAACTCTCTTGTATTAACTTCAGTTGATTAATTCAGTTATGTTTTTAGGTTTTTTTTACTTATTATTGTGATTTCATCTATGCTTTAAATCTTGAATGTTGTTGATTACTTCACATGAATGATTAACTAAAAACCCATAGCTAGGATTGTGAAAACCCTGGTGGATTGACAAAGTAGGGGAAGTGCTATTGTTGCTCTGAACCGATATCCACACATGCATTGCTTTATCTTCAATATAATAGTTTTCTTAACAGGTGCACATATTATGACCCCACCAAGATTATTGCTACTTACTCTAAAAGAGGAGTTGTGACTAGGAAAAGATAAAAACAATAGTAATTTAGAGTTTAACTGTCGATCCACGGTTCTAGGTTTTATCTTAGTAAGATGGTTAGATTTCATCTAATAACTAGAAACTATGAAGGTAATAGTTAATAGGGATCAAGATAAGGCAACATCCTGACTCACAAGGTAAAGGGTGAAATCCTTTTTCTCGTACAAAAAACTGTAGAAGGTATATAACTTATCGCTTTTGTATGCAAGGTATTGGGTTGGTTCAACATAGCATGATAAGCCTATGAGGTTGAGAAGGGGTAACACAATCCTCGTGTTCACTCACGACTGATTACAACCGAAGTTGATACTCACTATTTGTTCGATATTGTTACTCAAAACCCCCATTTACCTTTCCAATTCCGCACGTTGATTACAATAGCTAAGATCCACAATTCCATGTATTCCCTTGGGATTCGAGACCAACCATTCTTGGGTTACTATATTTGACAGCGACTGTGTCATATTTTAGAGGAGGTATAACTTAGACATCACCATTACTCTTTTACCAATTAATGAGCCAAACTCCCTTTAGTCATTGCTTTCTGACTCAAGGAATTCACTACCACCTAAGCCTTACCTGTATGATAAAAAATTGTGAGATAGTAGTCTTTAAGCAACTCTAACCATCTATATTATCTCCTATTAAGATATTGCTCAGTAAAGAAGGACTAAAGGCTAAGATAATCGGAGGAAATCTCACAATAAACTCCATACAGGTAGTGTCAACATAATTTCAGCACAAGCACAACTACGACTAACTCAAAATCATGAGTAGGCTAGTTCATCTCATAAGGCTTAAATTGTCTGGAACCATAAGTAATCACTTTACCTTTTTGTACCAACACACCACACAAGACAACTCCAGGAGTATCACAAAATATAGTGAGACCCACGCCCTCCTCAGGGAAAGTCAAAATAGGACCAGAAGTCAGTAAATCTTTGAGATTTTAAAATCTCTCCTCACAAGCATCTGACCACTAAAAATAATCTTATTCTAAGTCAACTTTTTCAAAGAAGCCACAATAGAAGAGAAACCCTGTATGAAGCACCGATAATAGACTGCTAACTTAATAAAACTCAAAATTTTGGTAGGACAAGTAGGTTTATCCTTATAACGAATTGCTGCTATCTTGGCCAGATGGATCGTAATACCATGCTCGGTCACTACAAGACTAAAGAACTAAACGGAATCCAACTGAAACTGACACTTAGAGAACGTAACATACAACTTTTCATATGTTCGTCTTTGACGTATGATCCTCAAATATCTCATATGGTTTACCTCATTCTTAGAATAAATTAAGATATCATCGATGAACACATTAGAAAAAGAGTCAAGATTAGGCTTGAATACTCTGTTCATCAACTTTACAAATGTTGTTGAGGGCATTAGTCAACCTAAGAGACATAACAAAAAACTCATAATGTTTATACCACATGCAAAAAGTTATGTTTGGAACATCCAAAGCTCTAATCCTCAACTGATGGTAATCATATCTCACATTGTTCAATTGTCAATAATTAATACACACGTGCATAGATCCATAATTCTTCTACTTCACAAATAAGACAACATAAACCCAATGAGACACACTCGATCTAGTGTAACCCTTACTCAACAAATTCTACAATTTCCCCTTTAATTCTTTCAGTTCTATCGGGTCCATTTTATAAGGAAAATTAGCTATAGGCTTAGTACCCGACTCAACATCAATGGAAAAATCAATATCATAGTTTGGAGTTATTCTACGCTAGTTTGTAGGAAACATATCCGTAAACTCTCTAACCATTTGTACTGAATTCAAGAGAGGTAGTGAATCAACACTATTATCATGGACATAGTTTAAATAGAAATGATACCTCTTACCTACCATGCAAAGAGTATGTAAAAAGATATAACTCCTTTTGAACATAAACTAGGCGTGCCCTTTCGCTCTAACCTTTTTACACCTAGAGAAGCTAAAGTCACAGTCTTTAAAAAATAATCCAAAAACTCAAATAAGGAGCCAACTAATCCATACCTAAGATGATATAAAAATCAACCATATTGAGGATAATCAATTCCACCCTAGTCTCATGCCAAAAAAGTCACAATACATCCTTGGTACACACGATCCACCGTTAAAGAATTACATATAAGGCCAAAAACATGAATATGCATAGCAATAGACTCACACATAACATTAATACTAATAGCAAACTATGTAGAAACACAGAAGAATGTAGACCACGGATCACAGTATTAAAGTAGGACGATGAAAAGCTGGAATAATAACTATAATTGCTACATTACAGGCCTTTACCTTAGGTATCCTAGGAACAACATAACACTACCCATACCCTCTACTTGACTGAGTAATTCCTCATCCACTTCCATGAGCTCCTTAAGCCCTACCACTGGAACCTCTAGAACTACCTCTACTGCCCTGTGTACTGATGTCTCCCAAATCTAACTTCCAAATAAGTATGCTGCGGCTGATTTCAAATATAGTAACCCAACCAGTTTGGGGTCAAACCCATAGGGAATGCATGGAAATTATATCTCAAACTTGATAAAATCATGGGAAGTGTAGAAAAGTAAATGGGGGATATTAAAGTCACAGTAAGACATAACCGAACTTGATTGCTTGAGGTTGTAAATAATAGAAGACGAACATTAGGACTATGTTCCCCCTGGCTTCTAACTTTGTAATTTTCTCATGTTTATTTCAAGTATCCCATTGCTCTACATGTAATGTCTGACAAGTATTTATTATCAATCGTCTTGTGAACATGTTGATAAATCTCACAACACCTTTTGAGTCTCAGGGCGTTGCCTTAGTTTCCATTGTCCTTAACCCAGTACAACTATCCTCTTTTGAGTCTCAAGTTGATTAGACGAGGGTTGATAGCCTCCAATCACTATCGTAACCCTCTTTTCCCAATCTCAAACTCCCTTATGAGGATGATCTCAAATACAAGCAATTTCCAAGCTCCTGCAGTAGCTTAGTAGACTATTAATATGTAGAAGATTACAATACATGTAATCAAAACAATCTAGATGAATATTTCACTTGCCCTACGTTGTTAATCTGCCAGAATTTCCACAACTCTGGTTAAGGAATTTAGCTGTTCATGGTTATGTAATAATCTAAGGAATTCAAAGAATTAAACATTGAATCAATTGCACAATAATTAAAATATTAAAATCCAAAATCTCCAATTAATTATAACCCAAAACCCAAGAACAAAGTATCAAGTAGCAAAGTAGGTGAAAGTATATAGAAAAATATCAAAAGTGCGTAACATAATAAAAGCATAATCCAGGGGTATTTATAGTACCCCATAATAATAAAGGAAACCTAACTAAAACAAAATAGGAAAACTATGTTAGCAGTGGTCACGCCTCTGGCAACGAGTCATTAGGATTGGTCGCAACTCATTACCTGCTACTGTAGGTCTTTTCTTTCTTCAAAGGTCATGACTTGTCATGTGTCCTTACAAGTTGTATGCTCTTAGTCGTAGTCACTCCAGTGAATTTTTTTCTTTTAGGACTTCTGAGTCTATTGTCAAGACGACTCCTTACCATGAGTCATAGTCAGTCCTTACGACTCGTGGTCTTCACCATTATCATTGGGACCTCTATGTCAATCTTCAGGTGTTTTGGTTGTTGTTTTCAGCACCACGACTCTTAGTCACTCCTTATGAGTCATGGTCAGTCTATAACTCCTTCAGCCCAGCTTTTGCCATTGCTATCATCACAGGTGTGGCCACAAGTTGTAAGGTGACTTAATGACTTGTAGCTTGATCAGTACTTCAACTTTTCAGAGCCTTTGCTTCCATTTTTCATTCCATGCCACTTCAAATTGAATTTAATGTCAACACATATTAAACACACATCATATACGATGAAACAACTTAAGTCAATGCATAATCTCATCGTTTTAAGCATCGAATATGCCCTATAAACATGACACATCATGTACCACCCCTAACTACTGATTTTGGTATTAGAAAATCTAAAATTAATAACCCTATTAGGGTGGACCAATCATATACTAGGGACAATCTTCACTAAGTGACCATGATTGTCACACACAAAACATCCTCTACTAGAATAATCACATTGAGAAGGCCCAAAAGAATCAAAATGTCTTTCATGACCTGATACACTAGATGAGACTCTGAGCCTCATATCCCGATCTCTAACCACTCAAAGTCTCAAAACCTACAACCCTATCATCTAAACTCTATAAAGCTCCAGAACCTATTTTGCTGTGGTAACTGTGAGAACCTCTACCTAAGAAAACCCTACCACAGGATTAATGACCACTAAAATCTCCTAGTCGACATATCCTCTTGGTACCACTACCATGCGTACCCTAGAAAATAGACTCAACAGTCTTGAATTATCTATTATACTCTAAAAGAATCACCAGAAACCATTAACTAGTTATTGCCAACTGGTATTAATCAATCAAACCCTTAAAAAACTTTTTAATCTATTTAGGTTCTGTAGAAATTCTAACAAAGGCATATATGGATATTGCATGAAAATGAGCATCATACTAAAAAATAGTCATGGAGCCCTGCTCTAGATGATTAAGCTCATCTCTCTTTTGGTCACTCAAGCTAAAGGGAACAAACCGCTCTAGAAAGTTTTAAAAACTAGGTCTATGTCAAAAAAGGGGAACCCATTGGTCTATAACTTGTAGGATATCTTCATCATAGCCTAGAACCACATCAAATTGTAGGTAGTACAAGCAGCATCTGTCATGACCCAAAAACCAACGGTTATTTAATATTTGTCATGGAAAGCCTTGACAGGTAATCCTATAACCCAAACTAATATGAAATGAGAAATTAATACCAAAACCAAGGCAAGACCCCTAGGAAAGAGTTGAACCATACATACATACATATATAGTAAAAGCAAAAATATAACCAAGATACCAACCAAATCCCAAAACCTAGTGTCACAGTGTAAGTACTAACTAGTACAACTCAAGGTAAAATATACATAAGATATCCAAACAGGAGCAACAATCTGACATTGAATACAAGTAAGACATAGTCTAGATAAGAAATGGTAGAAGTCAACTTTGGATGCATAGATCAACCGCTACCTTGAATGGGATCTAAGTACTGCCTGAATTAACTATCTGTGTAGCGCACTTGTACCTGGATTTGTACCGAAAGGGCAGAATAGGTATGAGTACGCTTCACTTGTACTCAGTAAGAACCATAGGACAACCAAGTAAAGCAGAAAATATAAACACAAACTATGGGCTCGTTACCTGCAAAAAAAAAATATCCCAAATTGTAACCCACACCGTCTACACTAACAGTTCTAATATATACACATATAAGAATTACTTATAGAGGAAAGAAGAACAAACATACATGTATATCAATTAAAAGTATAGGAAGATAGAATAGACGGATAGATATAAAGTCAAAGACAGAAATGTAATCACTGCATAAGCACAATATATAAGGTGCAATAAAGATGATGATGATGTGACACACATACACCTACAAAGCTAAAGCTTCGTAATGTAGGACCCATGGGGAGTTCGTCAACCCGTATGCAACAAAAATCCATATCTCCGCTCTGGTACATACATTAGTAGAGGGTCTTCAGATGTCATATTTTTTAATACAAAAAAGCCAGTGTTTCAATTATTTCAAGTATTTTCATAGTGGTACCAATGTCTCATGAATGAATATGATATGAGAATGCAATGCTAACAACCAACAAAAATGAGAATATCCAATGTCCAACCAATATAACAGCCACGTGAGCCAAAAATCCACTTAAATCAACCAACTATCCATGATCCAAATTAATCCAAAAAATAATCAAGTGAAATATGAAAGTAAAGGGCATTGATACCACATAAATCCTAAAATCTAGGATTTTCCCACCAAAAAAATGTAACCAAACAATGACATATCCAAACCAGGACAACAACATCAAATAACACCCTATACAGTCACATATAAACAATAATGTCACAAAACCATCAAGTAAAATCATCTAAACACATTTTTCATGATACAACCCTGTACCCATAGCATGCTTTTACATTATTATTAACTAACCAACCTAGTTTGAAGAAAGTTAAGCCATAATCTACCCCGAATACCGAAACCAAAATGATTAATCCATTATCATAGAGCTTTTACCTCACGTACGGGCCCTAAATCAGCTATAATATATAAAAATATAGAATCTACACATCAAAAGGAAGCCATTGATACCTATATTGACCTCTTTCAAATTGAGGTCAAAATGGACCCTAGAATGGGTTTTTGAAAAAGAAGAGTAAAATCAAATGTTTAGTCTAAAAATATATTTCCCATGATTAAAGAAATTCATAGAAGAAAATCTATGTGAAAATGGCTTGAAATTGGGGTTTAAATTGAAGAAATATAATTTTTAGGCCTTTTGGGCCAAAATCCCTAAATTTCATTTTTAAATGCGGGTTTAAAGAAGATTTAAATAATAGAGTCTAAGAAAAGTAATTGAAATAGGGATTTGAAGCTTAGCTAAGCTTAAAAATTGTAGAAATAGCTCAAAAACTCAAACCCTAAGCTCCAAGTCTAAAAAATGGGAAAGAATCACGAAAAGAGGTATTTAAATATACCAAGTGCCACTAAAGTGGATAATGGGCCGCTTTAATAGTCGCGCTAAAGTGCCTAGATGCCGCTAAAACACTACCCGCACTAGGATGAAAGTCTGCTAAAGCAGACCTTGGGCTGCTTTATTGGTGAGACCTAAAGCACCAAAGTTACCGCTTTAGCGGACCGGCTAGGCGGCCAGGGCTGCTTTAGCATGCACCCAAAAGACCATTTTAGCATTCACACCAGAGTTGTGCACCAGCTTGAGACTTGGAGAATTCCAAGTCTCCGCGGACCCCTCGAGATTCATCTGAAATCTTGAGAATGCAAATGAATTGTGCTACCCTATCAAACTTAACTCCCTAGACTAAAGGCAATATCAAGTTTTTCAAAAGATGTTATTTCACAAAGTTGACTCTTGAAATCCAATTTCATAACTTTTCAAATTGAGAGTCAAAATAAGATATAAAAGCCATAAAACTAAACCAACCATATTACGAACCTAAAATTGACGTTACCAACCTACCAATGCAGTCCTTTTTTCCATTCAATGCGTAGATCAATAAATGTTAACCAAAGTCAATTGTAAGGCTTTTCAAGCCATCAAAATCATAATTTCACATATTTCACACTAAAATACAATAGAAACCATGCAAAACATCCTCACACCTCAAAAATACCATAAATTAACCATGGGGAGGGGCAAAATGATTGAATCACACAAAATCATATACTTAACACAAGACGCCCAAAATCAGACAAATACATCATCCACCATTAAGGATCTAGTTTGTTCTCAAATTAAGGGCAATAGAAATACCTGAATTTGTGAAAAGCTAGGGATAATTACTATGCATATCAGACTCAATCTCTCAAGTAGACTCATACACCAACCGATGCTTCGATTAGGCCTTAACCATAGTAATAACTCTCAATCGTAATCGTCTAACATCCTAGATAAAATGGAGATTGGCTTCACGACAAAAGAAAAACACTCATCTAGTTGAACTGAATTCCAATAAATGATAAGACTCATTTGGAATATAATAGCGAAGCATGAAGACATGAAAATCTGAATGAACAATTGATAAATCTGGGGCAAAGCTGAATCATAAGACAAATCCCCAATAGTCTGAAGGATCTTAAAAGGTCCGATATACCCGGAGATAAGATTTCCCCTCTTTCCTAAACCTCAACACGCCCTTTATGGGTGACATATCGAGAAAGACATGATCACCAATACTAAACTTGAAGAGATGAAGCCTACAATCTGCATAACACTTTTGCCTACTCTAAGACACTCGAAGTCAATCATGAATAAATTAAACTCTCCAAAGACTCATAAAATAAGTCCGTACTGATGTGCTATAAAAATTTAGCATTTTCAATTCTTACAACGAGGAAAATATGCAAGCTTTTGAGGTTGTTATGTTAGATATGATGCATTTCATATATGTTTTGTAGGAAATTATGTTTTAGATGCTAAGTTTGTGAAAAAAGATGAAAACGGTGACTATGGATACTTTTTAGAGTAATTATGGATGTTCGAGACACTTTCTAGATTATTCATGACTAAAGCATGTGCAAAAATTACAGAAGAGCTGAAAAATAAGTTCCTACACATGCCAATTCAACATGTGGACCACATGTTGCACATATGGATTGAATGTGGGCAAAGCATCTATCAAAAGTGTAAAATCTTGACAGCTAAACATGCTAGAAAGTTTAGTACGGGCACATGCGGTTCCTACATGCTCCCATCCTACAGGCTGCATGTACCATACACTCCCACCTTACAGAGGGTGCATGTAGCAACCACAAGTAGCCACTGATCGTTTTTTCTCCTATTTTACTTAGGTTTTGGTTTTAGGGTTTCCTCATGGACTATAAATACCCTTATGTGTTTTTAGTAGAAGTTACACACTTTTGATACTCACAAATATATTTTGATTCCTTGATTTAATTTTAATCTTGGAATCCTCTTGTATTGACTTTAGTTTATTAATTCAGTTATGGTTTTGGGTTTTTACTTCTTATTATTGTGATTTCATCTTGTGCTTTCAATCATGAATGTAGTTTATTACTTCACAAGCATGAGCGGCTAAAAACCCATAGCTAGGACTGTGAACTCTGGCAGATTGACAAAGTAGGGGAAGTCTGTTGTTGTTCTAAACCAACACCCATGTATGCATTGTATTATATTCACTTTAATAGTTATCTTAGCTATTTCAAATGTTAAGATCCTGCCTATATTATTGCTACTTACTCCAAAAGTGGAGTAGTACTAGGAAAAGATAACTATAATAGTAATTTGGAGTTTAATTATCGATCCACTCTACTAGGTATTATATAAGTAAGATGGTTAGATTTCATCTAATAACTAGAGACTCAAAAAAAGATAATAGTTAACTGGAATCAAGATAAGGGTTAGTAAGGCAATATCTTGATACCTAAAAGGTAAAGGCTGGAATCCTTCTATTAATCCAAAAGATTATAAAAGGTACACAACTTATCAGATTCTGCATGCAAGATATTGGGTTGGTTCAACCAAGCATGATAAGCCTATGGAGTTGAGAAGCCAGGGGGAACACAATCCTAGTGTTCACCTACGAATGATTATAATCAAAGTTGATATTTCTACTAGTTCAAAATTGATACTCAAATCCCCTATTTACTTTTCCTATTCTGCTTATTGATTACAATAATTTAGAGCGAAGATTCCACGTATTCCCTTGGGAATTGACTCCAAACTTTATTGGATCACTATATTTGGCAACAACTATATCATCTTTAGATTGAAGATGTAGCTTGGGCATCACCAAATTTTCACATCATTTTTGAAGAATACGGTGTTGATTTATGAATTGAAGTTGTTGCAATTTTCAAGGTTTTTTTCATTCTTAGTTAGGTATACACCGGTGTATGCCTAACATATGGAGTAGAAGCAATCCCTTACTCCCAGTGAATCTAAATCGCAAGAGGATCCTACAAATACTTAGTAGGATGATAGAGTCAAAAAGAGATGATTTGACTCCCCCGCCTCATGAAGGAGTTCAGTACATTATTGATTGACAAACTGGTGACCTTTTAGCTTAAGCTAAAAATAAGAGAAGGGCAATAGAGGAAGCTCAGTGAATAGCTCAAAAAGTAGAGTTAGTTGAGTAAAGACAGGTAATAGACCGCCGAGCAGCACTTGGTAAAAATCAGAGTAGAGTTAGAGGAGGCCGACCTCAAGTGATCCCAACATATTGATATGTGCAGCCAAATAAGGATGATGAAGATAATTTGGGATACGTCGAACCGGAAAAGATTGGAACCATTAATCCTTCAATTTTACCCCATGATGTGAAGTTTAATATCTCAAGTTCTATAATCCAGCTCCTATACTTGAAGGGCGTGTTTGCGGGGTTGCCTATAGACAATGTAAACATGCATCTTGCAACTTTTACAGGCATCCACAGTTTACATACCATACTTGGGGTAGATCAAAATATACTAAGACTGAGGTTATTTCCCTTCTCACTTACTGGAGAAATATCTTTATGACTGGGGGAACTTCCAAGAGGACCTATCACTATGTGGAAGGAGTTACACAAACCATTCTTGAATAGATTATTTCCTCCATCCAGTGTATTGTAGCTTAAGGACGAGA
This sequence comes from Capsicum annuum, assembly GCF_002878395.1. Classification (NCBI taxonomy): domain Eukaryota; kingdom Viridiplantae; phylum Streptophyta; class Magnoliopsida; order Solanales; family Solanaceae; genus Capsicum; species Capsicum annuum. The sequence continues at coordinate 80,847,781 of NC_061121.1, forward strand.
TTTTTAATTTCAGGCAGCTACAGTTAGAATCTATATATGAGGCATGGTTCTAGTTTAAGAAGAATATTAACATGGTACCCGACCACCAAATTTCAAGGACAATCTTATTAGAGATATTCTATAGAGCCCCGACTATCAATTCTTGAGCAATGAAAGACACTATCTCTAGAGAATCCTTTATGAGATTACAATAGGAGATTGATTTGAGTATTATGGATTAGATTTTATTAACTAATTGAGAATAGTAAACTCAGGAGGTTGAGAGAGGTTCCAAAATTTATATCATTGGAGGTTTCGGTGAGCAGAGAGTACCTGAGGATGCTGTAGCTTAGGAAATATCAATATGTTAGCCAAATAATATGTAACAATAAATTCATCAAAGGTTGATGCAATAGGGGCACAAAGTGCAACTTCTAGGGTACATGAGTATGAGTTAGAGGAGGAGACAATGTATGTGGATCATCAATTGACAGCTTTCTAAGCCCAAGGGCAAGGGAATCAAGGTTGAAACTATTATAATGAGATAGACAAATACATTTCACCTGACAGACGAGATGCAGAATTAAGAATAGAAAAAATATTGGCTAAGCTAATGAAGGGTCAAAAGAGCCAAGAAACTTGCCTTTAAGAACTCAAGGTCGATATTTTAGGATTGACCTAGAAGGTTGAGTCACATTCAACTACTATCAAGTAGTTGGAGCAGCAGTATGGGTAAATCTTTGCTACTTTGGCCCAACAATAGACAGGTGCCTTCCTAGTAATACTGTGTAAAATCCACTGACACTTGTTAATTGTCTGGCTATTAATACTACGAGTTATTCCCCACCAGATGAGAATTTTTTCCCTACTACTAATGATCCAAAAAAATATAAGTTATTTATGGATGAGCCACCTCAAGTTGAGTTTTAGAAGCTGACTTATAGTGATGATGATTTTGAGAGTGAAGACGATGACGACTGGGTTGCAGAAGAGCTCCAAGATATAGTGCAATATTTTAGCATTAAATTTCATGCACCATTAGTAGAAAATAAGAGGGACCCAAGATTAGTCACCATCCTATGTTCTATTGGGCTTTATGATATTAACGAGGCTCTATGTGATTCAGGAGAAGGAATAAATATAGTGCCATTAGTAATATACAAGGTGTTGGGGTTATGAGAATTCAAGCCTATATCTGCAAGACTGTTGATAGCTGATTTATTTGTTAAGGAGCTAGTGTATATTGTGTTCAACATAGAAGTGAGGGCGACATCATTCACCTATTCGATAAATTTCATAATTTTAGACTATGAAGTGGATGCCCAGTATTCGATTATTTTAGGTAGACCTTTCTTATCCATTGGCTAGGTGTTGATTGATATGGACCTAGAGGAGATCACCATCAAATGGAATAATGAGAAAATAGTGGTAAATATATGCATGACAGTTCAACAACTAGATAATATGAGAGTGGTGGCAGTGATAGATGTAGGGATGATGATGTAGTTGCAATGGATGTTCCTATTGAGGAAAGATTAGGGGTAGAAGCAATAGAAGTAGTGATTATAAAATTTGAGAGTGAACAAATAAATGAGTAGGATGACCTGGTTCATGCACTACATGACATAGGTTGTTACAAATATGCCCCTATAAATCTGGATCTTGACTTGAACAATAGAGCCACACCATCATGAAAATCCATCTATTTAGGATCCATTGGTATTGGAATTGAAAGACCTTCCCTCTTATCTGTAATATGCATTCTTGGGGACTAACAAAACATTACTGGTGATCATTGCAATAAATTTGGTAGGAGCATAGGCGAAAGCTCTGACATCAGTATTTCAAGAAATCAAATGAGCTACTGGGTGATCCATTATAAATATTATGGGTATTCTACCGATTTATGCATACACAAAATATAGTTTGAGCCAAACAACATTCTCAGTATTGAACACCAGAGACTATAAAACCCTCTTATGAAAGAGGTGGTGAAAAAAGAGATAACCAAGTGGGTAGATATTGGGGTAATTTTTTCTATTGCAGACAGCAAGTGGGTAAGCTCAATTTGATGTGCACCAAAGAAAAAGAGAATCATAGTGGTTCCAAATAAAAGAATGAATTAGTACTAATGAGGTTAGTGATTAGTTGGAGAGTATACATGGATTACAAAAAACTAAACAAATGGACACAAAAGGACCACTTGCCTATGCCATTCTTAGATCAGATGCTAGACAGACTAATAGGCAATGGTTGGTACTATTTTATTGATGGTTATTTAGGTTACAATAAATCACGATTATGCCTGAAGACCAAGAAAAAACTACTTTTTCTTGCCCCTATGGGACTTTTGCATTTAAGAGAATGCCGTTCGGGTTATGTAATATGCCTGTCACTTTTTAGAGATGTATGATGTCCATATTCTCTGATATAGTGTAAGACACTATTGAAGTATTCACGGATGACTTTTAAATGGTTGGATACTTATTCAATGACTGTTTGGACTATCTGGCCAGTGCATTGTAGAGATGTGAAGAGTGCAATTTGGTGCCAAACTAAAAAAGTGCCACTTCATGATAAAAAAAGGTATTGTGCTAGGGCATAAGATCTACCAACATGGTATTGATGTGGACAAAGCAAAGATTGAGGCGATTGAGAAATTTCCACTGCTAGTGTTAGTTAGAGGTATATGGAGCTTCTTGGATCATGCATGCTTTTATAGGAGGTTTATCAAGGTCTTCGCTAAAATTGTAAATTCTCTGTGTAATCTTTTAAAGAAAAAGGTGAACTTTGTGTTTGATGATGCTTGTATCAAGGCTTTTAAATACCTAAAGGATCGGTTGATTTTGGCACCCATCATTGTGTCTCCTGACTGGTTTGCACCTTTTGGTGTAATGTGTGATGCAAGTGGAGTGGATTTGGGTGCTGTCCTAGGCCAAAGGAGATAAAGGATCCTACATCCCATTTACTATGCCAACAAAGCTTTAAACACCAAACAAAAAAAATATATAGTTACAGAACAAGAGCTACTTGGTGGTTTTTACTTTTAAAAAATTTTGGTCTTATTTGATTGGAGGAAAGGTAATAATTCACACTGACCATGCATCCCTGAGATACTTTATGTCAAAGAAAGATGCTAAACCAGGATTTATTCATTGGGTTCTCTTACTGCAAGAGTTTGATTTTGACATAAAGGATTAGAAAGGGAAAGAAAACTAGGTTGCAGACCACTTATCTTGACTTGAGGATGAGACCATGCAAAAACTAGGGGATGATCTTGAGATATATGATGATTTTCTTGATGAGCAAGTATTGGCGGCATCTCAAGATCCGATTCTCTGGTTTGTCAATTTTACCAATAATTTGGCAAATGATCTTGTCTCATAAGACCTATCTTTCCAGCAACAAAGAAGATTTATGCATGAGGTGAGGAAGTTATTTCAGGATAAGCCATATTTATTTAGGATCTATGCTAATGGTGTGATCTGAAGATGCATTCCATAGGTGGTGATAATGAGAATTCTATAGGCTTGTCATTCATCACCCGTTGGGGGCCACCATAGTTGCACATGCACAACCCAAAAAAATTTTACAGTGTGGGTTTTACTAGCCTTTAATTTATAAGGACACTCGTAATTTTGGACAATTCTGTGACTAGTGTCAGTGTGAAGGCAATATTTTGCGGCGCCATGAACTCTCCATGATACTTATTCTGGGGTTAGAGTTGTTTGATATGTGAGGGATGAACTTCATGGGCCCATTTATGAGCTCCTATGTTATGATATACATTCTGGTAGTGGTTGACTATATGTCAAGATGGGTGGAGGCAATTCCACTTCCAAATAACGAAGGTAGAAGGGTCACCACTATTTTGAAAAAAAAGATCTTTTCTCGATTTGGCACTCCACGTGCAAATATTAGTGATAGTGGGTCTCACTTCTACAAACACTTGTTTAAAGCTCTCTTTGATAGATATAGTGTAAGGCATAAGGTAGTGACACCTTACCATCCTCAGATTAATGGGTAAGTGGAGGTCTCTAATAGGGAGATAAAGTCCATATTGGCAAAGACTGTGAATGCCAATAGAACTGACTGGTCAAGAAAGTTAGATGATGCATTTTAGGCCTACTAGATAGCCTATAAACCCCCATAAGTGCCTCTCTATATCAACTTATATACGACAACACATTCTATTTACCGTTTGAGTTTTAGCATAGGGTAATATGGGTATTGAAAAGGCTAAATTTTGAGTAGAGTGATGAACAAACTTAAGGTTGAGCAAGGTGAATGAGATGGATAAATTTTAACTCTATTCTTATGAGAGATCGGCTATATACAAAAAAATAATTAAGCCATATCATGACAAGAAAATTGAGAAAATAATATTTAAACCCACTGATTTAGTCTTGTTTTATAATTCAAGACTACGCTTGTTTCCTAGCAAGCTGAAAACTTGGTAGACTGGAACATTCATTGTGATTAAGGTATTCCCACATGGTTCTGTAGAAATAATGCATGATAGTGATATCCCATTGAAGGTAAATAGCCAATGAGTGAAGATCGATATGGGAAACATGGAGGATGTTAGAGTCTGTGTTAACATGGACCTTGGCAAGGTCTGAGTAACTAAGGGAACTGAGTTATGCTGAGATTGTAAATTTAGCGCTGCCTGGGAGGCAACCCAAGGTACACAAACACTTAGTGCATCCCAGGTATGTTCCCACTTTTCTTTGTCTTGTATTATTTTTGTGCATTAAGGACAATGCACAGTTTTTAGTTGGGGGTGGGGTACACTATAGCCACCGTGGGTTTTTGTTGCCATGCTTCTTTTTCTGTCGGCCATGGTATGGTTGTAAAACCAATATGTCTAGGATAATTTGAGTTATATTGTGTTTTGTTTTGTATTATGTTGTGTTTTCATGCAATTAGGCAATTTTAAGTATTTAGGGCAGTTGTCATATTTTTTGTTGATTTTTGGGAAAAATGATACCCCTTCAAAAATTTATATTTTAGAGCTGTGGTAATGTATATATGTGTGAACATTATGGATCTTGTTATGGCAGTAAGATTAGGGACATGATAATCACTTGCTCACAATTGCATGAACCAGATTGGTAATAACTTGTGATATTAACTCTGTGCCATGTGTGTGTGAGATGCTACCTCGTTCCCCTTTATATGTTGAATTCAGAATTTTCCTGATTAGCCTTGCCTAGGTTATAGTATAGTTGGTTAGGAAAGGATCATAGTCCTTTTTTGATTTTATTCCACTTTTAGCCTAAATGAACTCCCTTTGTGAAATAGTATCCCTTGATCCCCATTTTGAGCCTTATTAAAACACCCTGGGTTTTGACCCATAGAAATTTCCTGGAATTCTAGTCTCTGGACCTAATACGACTCATGGGTAAGAGCCGTATGTTAGGGTACAAATGGTATGGTCTAATAATATGCCGACCAGTGTTGGTTGGTGGGATGGTTCTTGGTCACTAGAGTGGGTACACCTTGAATGGTATAAGTCGTATGATTGGATATTGATCATTTGGGTTGGGTTTTCCTTAGCTTAATCTTAGACTTGGTCACTTAAGTTGGATATGAGTACGAGTAGCTCACCATGAGCCATAAGTCAGGGTATGAATCATACCAGGGACTTGTATAGTAGACAAGGTTCAAACCTTCTGTTATTTTATCTTACTAGGGATATGGGAGAAAGGTATGTATCATATGCTGTTAATATAACTTGAGTAGGATGAATTGTACACTGGACAGTGTTGAGTCCAAGAGCTGAGGTTTAGGATATGAGTGATGGGAACCACTCGTATCGAAGGGTATGATTTGTGAGGGTCTGTTATACCCTTGTGACAGGATTTTTGTGCAACTTAAGTGGGGGCATTCTGGATATTTCCCACTTACCCTAATAAGGCCCCATGACTTCTAACTCACTTGGTAGTTTATTTACCCTATTATTCTTTTCATTAACCCTTAGAAACTCTTCCTAAACACTCTATAATTCTCTCAAGAGCTTTTAGGCAAGGAAGCTAGGGTTTCAACTAGAGGACTAATTTTGGGGATCTTGTTTGTGCTTTCTCTCTATCTACTTTTTCAATCAAGGCATGTTCTATTGCCTCACTATTAGTTCCAACTAAGGCATGCTTTTTATGAATTATTTTCATGATTTCATTATTGTATGATTATGGGTTTTCAACTATGATTTAGGGTTTTGATTATAAATGATTGGATATGGTTTCCCATGGTTTTAATTATATATTTACATTCTTAATTGGTGGTTTTTGATGATTAGATTACTGGGGAATGGTTAAATGGTAATTGGAAGTGTTTGACAAAATGCCTATAAGGATGTTTTCATTGCATTGATCAATTTAATGGAACTCTTGTTTTTTTTTTTTTTTAACTTAGTAAAGGAATTATGCATGGTTTAAATGGTTTGAAAAGGTAAAAGACTAGATGGTTATGCTTGTGGGGTATATAAGAATCCCCTAAGTGTATTAATATGGTTAATGGAAGGGTACATGGAATCCCTTAAACCTATATATGGTTGGTTATGGACTAAACTTACAAGTATAGCCCGTATGACGATACCACTACTAATGGCCTTGGTTAATAAATGGTTAATGGATTGGTTGGCTACTTGGTAATGGTTTTAATTAGGCAATAATGGTGAGGTGTGTATCAAATCCATTTAAGGTGGAGGTCCAAGGGGGACCAAAACTGGAAACTCGTATTAGCCAACGTAAGTTTTGGTCTAAGTGACCATGTGCTTAATGTCACACTTTATATTTGGGGGATGTACTAGTCATCCTAGGTTTTCTTCCCTGGTTGTGCAGCTTCACACACTGGGGCCCTTTCAGTAGGAAAGCTAAATCCATATAGCCCGTTGGTGGTTTTGGACGATAAAGCTTCACAACCCAGGTAACGATTTTAATGCATGCTAAACTCGATTTCCTTTCTTGGCATGGATATATATACGTATGGTGTGTGTGCATATAAATGGTTTTACTTGGTTTTATAAATAGTATTATTGTATCTTTATCCTAAGTTCATGTAGCATTCACCCGCTAACTCATCTTGGGCGGCTGTATACCCATGCTATGTAGGAACCGGCCGTTCTACTCCTCCTACAAAGTGATTAACTTGGGGAAAGCTGTTGGATTGAAGTGTTGAGCTTCTATCTCTCTGGAAGGCCTATTTTTATGTTATGGATACTTTTAGATATTTTGATTTATTTTTGGATATTTGTTTTGGCTATGGTTGTGGACATGTCCCAACCGGATATTCTTACTCTTTTGGTTAGAGGCTTTGTGGTACTGCTATGGGTTGGAATGGGTAGGATCGGTGTTGGTGTCATCCTTAGCATTGGTATTGGTATTGGGGATGATACTGGTTTAAAAAATTAGATATTTTTCCATCCTCTTTCATTTTGGGGTTAATCATATTATGTTTTGGAACTCATTTGGTTATGGCCTGGTTTATGGCCTTTGAATCGGTATTGGTTTGCATTGGTGTTTTAGTTGGTACAATTTGGTGGATAGGATGACATGGTAGGGCTGGTCTAGGAATAAACCTATCCTAAAGTCAGTCCTTGTCTAGTTATGCTATCTTTTTATATGTTCGGAATTCAGCCTACTCAAGGTATGCTAATGGTGGTTGGGTTAGGTAACATGGGGTGGTATCCGATCCTGGTTGGACTTGGGATGCCCATTACTACAATGCCCCCAGTCGGGTCATGTAAATATGATATTAGAGCTTTAGGTTCATGGTCAATTAGAGTCCACAAAGCCATTTCTAGTAGAGTCTCTTTTAGGAGAGAGGCTACAAGGCATTTAGGAATGTTTACCTTTCTTGGTTTTCTATTTTCAAGTTTAGAGTCTAAGTCCTGGAATTCTTCCCTAATCTTTAGTTGTTAACTTTAATATATGCCTCGATTATCTGGAACACAAGGAAACTCTTCAGTCCCATCTGGGGATAATGTTGAAGGGATTCGTCCTACGTCTGGAGTCCGTTTTTGATCCCAGGGTTCTATCCCTGATAATTCTAGAGTTCCTCCGATTGCTACTAGTCCTCCTCAGGGTGAGGTGACTAATGTGGAATTTTTTTAGTCTATTCATACTATTTCTCAGATGGTTGTTGCTCAGATTGAGCGGGGTACGTTTGGTGCTTTGTCTGCCAAGGCCATAAGGGTTGAACAATTTATGACGATGGGTTCTCCTACTTTTACTGGAGTGAAGGTGGAGGAGGATCCACAGGCTTTCCTGGATGAAATGGAAAGGATATTTTGGCTGATGCAAGCTACCAATGTGGAGGAGGTAAACTTTACATCTTATCAGCACAAAGACATTGCATACCAATGGTATGAAGAGTGGGACAAGAATAGGGGTGATGTGTAAGAGTCAATCTTGTGGGATACTTTGTCTAAAGCCTTCTTAGATCTTTTCTTTCCTCAAGAGCTGAGGGAAGAAAAGATGGAGGAGTTTGTGAATCTCAAATAGGGGAGGATGTCGGTCTAGGAATATTCCTTGAAGTTTCATCAACTGTCAAGGTATGCTCCTGATTTGGTGGCTGACGTTTGCTTCCGGATTGAATCAGGATTTGATCTTGAAAAGCAAGTCTGCTTTGCTGATTAAAGATATGGATATTTATTGGTTCACTATTCAAATGCAGTAGGTGAAGGATGAGAAGAGGAACAAGCGAAGTTTGGAGATTGGCATGGCAAGAGGAACACGTTTTTTGATCTAGGAGGTGCATAGTCTCAGGGTAGTCGGGATGACGACAAATGGCAGAAAAAGAAGTGGGGGAGTTCTGGATCCTTCTCTACTGCTAGTGCTCCTTACCTGAAGAAATTGGGTGACAGGAGTAATCATAGTGGTGACTATTTTCGAGCATAGGGTGCCCATCTCAGGTAAGCGGGGGTCAGTCAGTTTCCTAATGCCCTTTTTATCGATTCTACGGCAGTCCTCATTGGGGTTATTGCGATGAAGAGAGGGACAAATGCTTCAAGTATGGATATGTAGGCCATCGGCTCGGGGATTGTATGGTTAATAAGGTTGCTACGAGAGCAAATAAGGTACCGTTGGCTTCATCTTCTGCTTCTGCACCCGGTGGTGCCGCATCTGCTTCTGTTACTGCTCCTGGTTATAGTGTTGGTCGGAATAGGTGTCTCTTGAATCAACTATCCTTGTGGTGCACTCGTACCTAGATCTGAACCAAAAGGGTACAATAGGGAGGAGTATAGTTCACTTGTACTTATTAGGTGACATGCCCCAAAATCGGGCCAAGTGACATGGGCACCTCAAGCCCAAATGAATTGAAGTTTGCCCCGATAAACCAGCCTAATCAGTAATATATATCACAAGGGTCGGATGAATCCCGACTATATAACAAGGCAGCGGAAAACATACTACAAGTGATAACTTAAACATGTCTAAACACTTTATTAGATTCATCAATCTAACTATTTCACCCAAGTCCACAGTCATCCACAACACCTCTATACAAACTGATGTTTAGAAATGTATATGTTGGGACAAGCCCCCAAAAATAACAAAACCAAGTTAAAATAAGACTAAATCTAAGGATAGGAGACCAAGAATGAATGTCTTTCGAAATAAGGAATCTTACCCCTCCGAAGTTAATGCACGAACCGCTTTGATCACCTAATCATTGTGCAGGAAGAGAAGATAATACTCCGGGCCCAATGTCGCCTGGGGACATAGCATCCGAAGACGGTTAGAGGTTGAAAAGCTAGCATGTAACTCAAGCACAAGGATATAATAGCATCATCATTCAACAACAAGTCAATATATCATATTCAATCATATTCACACTTACCCTTACATATAGTTATATCACAAGCAAATCAAGAAATCAAGGCTTAACGACATTTTTTGAACATTCTTAGCTTAACGACATTTTTGAACATTCATTCATTAGATAAGAAGTCGGGGACTCCAGTCCTCCACACTTATAGATTCAAGAATTTCTCATTAGGCATAGGACTTTAAGCATATTCACATACCATTAGATAAAGTACTTTGACAATGCTCACACTTTCATTATCCAAGGACTTTATCCACATACACAATCATTCAAACAAGGGACTCTAACCATACACCCATTCATCTAGGAAAAGGACTCCAACCTCATGCCCATTCGTTGGACAAAGGACTCTAACCGCAAGACGTTTCATTCGGCGAGGTACATTGACCGTAAGGGATCTCTTTAAGCAAGGGACTTTAACCTCGAGCAATTTCCTTGGGCAAGGGACTCCAACCTCAAGCCATTCCATAAGGCAAGGGACTTCAACCTCAAGCAATCAGTGCTATCATTAGTTGATGTTGTGACTTTAACCTTTTTCCTCTGCATCAACATTCATTCCATACAACACTTAAGGACTTTAACCATTTAATTAATTCAACTCTATACATAACCCTATGATCCTTATGGGAGCCATTATTTCTTAACCATTTCAATAGGTCATTTCCTTCATTCAACTCATCATGCAATTCATGTTATGGTCATCAAGACCCTCACAAACTTTCACATTTCATAAACAATCATATACCACATTCTCACCACACTTTAGCTCAACACACAATTCAAGTTCATCTTCATATTGAGGGACTTCAACCCCTTATTAGTAATTAACTCAACAAAGATATTATTTCACAATACATGGCTCAGAATACTTTTACAACATCATTTAGCAATCATTCATACTTATTGGGCAATTTCCCTAGTTCAACACATCACCACATGTGACTAGACAATTCACCTAGTCATTTGCACAAACACCTTATGTGCATACCTTTAACAAGGCTATTTTCATGGTAGAAATCATCAAGATTAGGGTTACTCAAGACCCCCATGTTAAACCATATACAACATGAACCCACATATGCAAATCGTCATCAATAACATATACAAACATAAGTCTAAGAAAGAATCAACATTATTCATCATTAGGCAATAAAACCCTTTTCGTTTGATTTCAAAATCACCATGTACACTTACTAATCCATATGTAAAATATATGGGTTTAGAGTTATTTAGCAAGGGGAAGAGATGCCTTAGACATTGATTCACCAAGAGTCTTGACTTCACTTAGCCTCTTGAAGATCGCCCTTGAAACCCTATTCTCCAATTCTTTTAAGATGAGTTTGAGAGAGTGTTTTGGATATTTGATCCACTCAAAATATGTTTAAAGAGGACATATACACATATATAGTGAAGGGACTTAGGGTGTAAGGTGTAGGAAATGACCACAAGGTCCTCAACTAAATGCTGGAAAGTGGACCCATCCAGGGGTACGACTCACTAGGGGAACCGTACCCTAGGATATGAGTGGTACCCTGACTCATACCCTGGTCTTCTCCTAGGTCACCTACATTATTAAGAGCACGACCACACATCTTTGATTAGTGTCCGAAGGGTACGACTCAACCCCTAACTTTTATGCTTCACCCGTATCAAAAATAGTCCAATCAAAGTTTAAGTCTAAACTCTATACGCTCACTTAGTATGACTCATACCCTTTGGTACGATTAAGGTGGGGGCCACTCGTACCTAGCACAGTGAGTAACCCTCACCACACTGCCTAGGATACGAAATGGGAGGGGAAGAAGGATACGACTCATATCCAAGGGGTACGACTCATGCCCCTAGTCGTACGCACCCAGTGACATCAATTGAAGAAATTTTTCAATAGTTCAAAGTGTAGGTGTTTCAATTCTCCCCACTTGGTTCATTCATTTGCGAATGACAGGTAAGGCATGCAATTAACACAAGTTAACACATTATCACATATCAAATGAATCTTTGAACAAGTTAGGAAAAAGCACACAACAAGGATACAACACAACACATACCATGATCATCATCAAACAACCATTTCATTAATCTTACGACTCAAACCCATTATTTATCAAAGACACTTGCTAACTTAAGGTATTTGGGACTAAACCACCTCACAACCAAGACACACATGATTTCAAAGCATTAGGGACTCAAACCCATGGTCTAACAACACACAAATCAATTCAACCCATTGGGGACTTTAACCCATTGTCTATCAAGACATAAATCTAGTTATGAAGATTAACACATACCTCTATCATAAGTTTCGAAATGGGAAACAAATGCGGATACTTGGACTTTATGTCCTTTTCCCCTTCCCATGCAGCTTCCTCGAAATTTTGATTCCTCTATAGAAACTTCACCGAAGCCACCTCTTTCTTTTAAAACCGGTAAACTTGCTGATCCAAGATCCTCACCGGGATCTCCTCATAGGAAAAAGAGTCCGAAATACCAACATCCCTCATGGGAACAAACAACGAAGGATCACCCATACATTTCCGTAACATAGTGACATAGAGAAATGGGTGAATAGAGTTCATACTAGAGTGAAACTCCAATTCATAGAAACCATTGCCGACCCTCTTCACGACCATGTAGGGACCAACATACTGGGGACTAAGCTTCCCTTTTTTACCAAACCGCATCACTCCCTTCATGGGAGACACTTTCAAGGATACCTAATCACCAACACTAAACTCTAAGTTCTATGCCTCACATCGGCATAAGACTTTTGGCGACTTTGAGCCGTTTTCAATCTATCACAAATTACCTTTACCTTCTCTTAGGCTTGGTGAACTAAATCGAGGCCAAGAAACTTACCCTCACCAACTTTATACCACCCAATAGGAGATCAATATCTCCTACCATATAATTCCTTAAAAGGGGTCATGCCAATGCTAGAGTTGTAACTATTATTATAGGAGAACTCAATCAAAGACAAGTGGTCATACCAACTACCACCATAATCAATCACACAAGTCAGCAATATATCCTCTAATTTTTGGATGGTCCTCTCCGCTTGCCCATTCGTTTGCGGGTGGAAAGTGGTACTAAGGCACACTCTAGTACCCAAGCTTTTTTGGAATTACTTCCAAAAGTGGGATGAAAATGGAGGACCACGATCTGAGATGATCAAAATCAAAGCACCGTGCAACTTTACGATTTCAAAAAGATATAACTTTGCATAATAATCCATCAAGTAGTTAGTCCTCACGGGCAAAAAGTGAGCAAATTTGGTCATTCTATCAATAATGACCAAAATACAATCACATTGATTCTGAGATCGAGGAAGATAGGTAATGAAATCCATATTAATAGCCTCCAATTTCAATTCGGGCAATGAAATCTCTTGATACAAGCCCCCGGGCCTCATGTACTTAACTTTCACTTATTGGCACGCCATATACTTGGCCACATAACTAGCCACATCTTGCTTCATATTACCCAACCAATAAAACTCTCTAAGATTATGATACATCTTGGTGGAACCAGGGTGAATAGCATAACAGGATTCATGAGCCTCAGACATGACTCTTTCTCTCAATCCATCAACATCGAGAACACATAGTCTACCTTGGTATCTCAAGATACCATCACCACCAATCACAAAGTCCACAACTTTGTGTTGCCCTACATTACTTTTGATCTTCATCAAGTCTGTGTCCAATATTTGCTTTTCCTTTATCTCAACAAGAAGAGACGATTTAGATACCAAAAGTACAAATACACCACCATCCTCAGAGTCCGCAAGTTAAACTCTAAGATTAGACAAACGGTGAACGTACCTCGCCAACTCTCACTTGTCCTTATCCATATGGGCCAAACTTTCCTTGGACAGTCTACTAAGAGCATCGATGACTATATTAACTTTATTGGGGTGGTAAGAAAGACTCATATCATAGTCTTTCAACAACTCAAGCCATCTGTTTTGCCTGAGGTTCAACTCCTTTTGAGAAAACACATATTGAAGACTCTTATGATCGAAAATATATCAACATGAACCTCATAAAGATAATGTTGTCAAATTTGTAATACAAAAATCCATGGCTAACAACTCTAAGTCATAGTAGGGTAGTTTTTCTTGCGAACCTTCAATTGTTTAGAAACATAGTCCATGACCCTACCATGTTGCATCAAAACACAATCAAGACCAATATAAGAAGCAACACAATATACCAAAAAACCATCATTATCTTTGGGCAAGGTCAAAATCGGGGCCGAAGTCAATTTATCTCTCAACTTCTCAAAACTACCTCACACACATCCGACTACAAAAACTTGACTTCTTTTGGGTCAACTATGTCAATGGGGTACCTATAGTTGAGAAAATCTCCATAAACCTTCTATAGTAACCGGCTAAACCCAATAAGCTCCAAATATCGATTGGAGTCATAGGTCTAGGCCACTTCATAACCGTCGCAACCTTTTAGGGATCTACCATGATCCTGTCACTAGAGTAACATGACCAAGAAAAACTAAGTCTTTCAACCTAAATTCACACTTGGAGAAATTAGCATACAAATGATGTTTGCAATAGACATGAAGGTGATCTACATGATCTGCCTCACTCTTAGAATAAACTAAGATGTCATCAATGAAGAAAATGACAAACATGTCCAAGAATGGATGACAAATCCTATTCATCAAGTCCATAAATGCCGCTGGGGCATTGGTCAACCCAAAAGACATGACAAGAAACTCATCGTGACAATACCAGGTTCTAAAGGCAGTCTTGGGGAAATCCGTATCCCCAATCATAAGCTGATGATAACCCGACCTAAGATAAATCTTAAAGAAACACTTCACACCCTGAAGTTGATCTAATAAATCATCTATCCTAGGAAGAGGATATTTATTATTTATAATGACTTTATTCAACTGAAGATAATCAATGTACATATGAAGGGAGACATCCTTTTAGTGCATGAACAACATGGGAGCACCGCCATGAAGACACACTAGGGTGGATAAAACCTATATCTAAGAGGTTTTTCAATTTCTCCTTGAGCTATTTCAGCTCTGCTGGAGCCATTCTATAAGGATGGATAGGAATTGGACGAGTGTCTGAAACAAGATCAATCCCAAATTAAGTTTCCCTATCGGGAGGAACACTGGGAAGATCATTGGAAAACACCTAGAGAAACTTATTAACCATGAGAAAAAATTCTACAGAAGGGTCTTTCGAGTTAGAATCCTTAACTTGGACCACATGAAACAGACACCTATTTGAAATAAGCTATTGGGACTTTAGATAAGAAATGAACCTTCCATTACGCACTAGGGAACTACCTTCCCGTATAATGACCGGCTCATTAAGGAATTTAAACATGACCTTATGGGTCCGTCAATCTAAGGTAGCATAGAAAGAGTGCAACCAATTCATCCCCAGAATGACATCAAAATCAACCATCTCAAACTCTTTAAGTCTACAAAATATCTCTACCACCAATAGATACCACCCATCTCATACAGACCCTCCTAACAAGCACAGGGTCTTTGACCGGTGTAGAAATAGAAAAAGCAACTGGTAGACTCTCGGAACCACAATCAAGAGACATAGCCACTTACATGGTCATATAAGAAAGAATAGATCATAGATCAAGCAAACAATACACATCACGGGAGAAAAGTCTTAACATACCCGTGACAACATCGGGAGACACCTTAGAATCCTAGTAAGTAGTAAGTGTATACAAGCAGTTTCGGCTAGCATCGATGCCAGAAACTTTAGTAGAGGTAGACATAACACCCTTTATCATAAGAGTGGGTGAAGTAGAAATAGGAGCCATGCTAGCCCAAGAAGCTGCTAGAGAGGGGCACTCATTTTGTATGTGCCCTATCTGACCACAATGAAAACATCTGTTCCTCTCCTTCTCACACTGACCACAGAATCTGCAAGGAGGGTGCGGTAGAGCCAACTGGGCACTGCTAGTCTGGAATTGGGCACCCTCTACCCAGAAACCACCACTAAACTAAAATCGGCATTCACCTAATGACTTTAGGTAAAGAGAATAAGCACTAACCAAGGAGAAATAATGCAAAATCCCCCACTTCTTCCATAGCCACTTATCCCATATCTACCACTAGGATCGGATGACCTAAACTTATTCTCTTGCCTTTCACTAAACTCAACTCGGTTTTTTTTCTCTTTTTCTACGTGTTGCATATACACAATCAATCTAGAAATATCTATGTTCTCAATCAACAAGGCTGCCTTTCTCTCAAGGACTAACTCATGGGACAATCCCAAGACAAACTTATGCATTCTAGCCCTCATGCTAGAAACCATCTCAGGAGAATACCTTGACAATTAGTGGAATTTCAAGGCATACTCTTGAACGGACATCCTCTTTGCTTCAAGTTCACAAACTCTTTCGCCTTTACCTCCCTCAACTCTTGGGGAAAGAAGCGGTCTAAGAAAGCCTTGGAGAAATTCTCCCACATGGCGGGACTAGAATCGAAACCTCTGGACAACTCCCACCCTTCATACCATTGGTATGCTACATCTTTCAATTGGTAGAAAGCAAACTCAACGACCTCAATTTTTGAAGCATGCATGATTGGGACGATCTTTTCTATTTCATCAACAAGGCCTTAAGAATATTCCTCAACCTTCGTACCAGAGAACTGGGAGGGATCAACCTCATAAATTGGCTAATTATTATTGCCTCTAAAGAAATAGTAGACGGAGCACCACACTCTGATTAAGAGGCTACCAATTGAGTTAATCAATGAAACTCAAATTTATAGCATCACTTTGAGGTGATGGAATAGGAGGGCCACTCTTATTGTCGGGGTTGGTGGGGAAAGGTGGAACCCCATGAAGATGGTCAGATGCTGCAGCCCTAGCCTGGGTCCAACTCTAGAAGTTGGAAGAGCTTCGTCTATAGGCCCCTCAGAAGTGTTTGTCGGAGTCTCAGATCTCCTTAGAGGCATGATCTAAAAGATAGCAAATAGAAATTAGAGAAATACAAGATCTTAGACTCTATATCTAGAGATTGAAATACATGAAAGGGAAATATTTCCTAAAATACCTTGTAGCCCCACTTTTAAAAGTGTGGCGCACTTTACATCCAAGAAAGAGACTCTACTTGACTTCGTATTGTGGACACCCAACTAACCATGAACCTAGGCTCTGATACTAACTTGGTATGCCCCAAAATTGGGCCATGTCTCATAGGAACTTCAAGCCTACATGAACCAGAGGTCTCCTCGATAAATCACCCTAATCATCAATATATGTAATGAGGGTCAGTTGAATCCCGACCATATAATAAGGTAGCAGAAAACATACTATAAGTAATAACTTAAACATGTCTAAACACCTCATTAGATTCATCAATCTAACCACTACACCCAAGTCCACAGTCATCCACAACACCTCTATTTAAACTGATGTTTAGAAATGTATATGTCGGGATAAGCCTCCTACAATAGCCAAACCAAGTCAGAAAAAGACTAAGTCTAAAGATAGGAGACTAAGAATGAATTACTTCAAAAATAAGAAAGCTCACCACTCTGAAGTCAATAGACGAACCGCTTTGATCACCTAATCATTATGCTAGAAGAGAAGATGATGCTCCGACCCCTATGTCACATGGGGACATAGCATCCAAAGATGGTTAGTAGTTGGAATGCTAGAATGTAACTCAAGCATAAGGATATAATAGCATCATTATGCAACAACAAGTCAATATATCATATTAAATCATATTCATACACTTACCCTTACATATAATTATCACATACAAATCAAGAAATCAAGGCTTGACAAAATTCTTGAACATTCATTCATTAGACATGATGTGGGGGACTCCTACCCTCCATACTTATAGATTCAAGCATTTCTCATTAGGCATTGGACTATAACCATATTCACATACCATTAGACAAAGAACTTTGACCATGCTCAAACTTTCATTAGCCTATGACTTTAATCACATACATAATCATTCAACTAAGGAACTCTAACCACACACATATTCATCTAGGTATCAGACTCCAAGATCATGCCCATTTATTAGACAATGAACTCTAACCTAATGCCAGGGGACTCTAACTGCAAGCTATTTTATTCGGCGAGGTGTATTAACCTCAAGAGATCTCTTTAAGCAATGAAATTTAACTTTGAGCAATTTCATTGGGCAAGGGACTCTAACCTCAGGCCATTACATAAGGCAAAGGACTTCAACCTCAAGCCATTAGAACTATCATTAGTTGACATTAGGACTTTAACCCTTTTCCCCTACATCGACATTCATTCCATACAACACTTAAGGACTTTTACCATTTAACTAATTCAACTCTATTCATGACCCCATGGTCCTTATAGGAGCCTTATTGCTTAACCATTTCAATAGGACATTGCCTTCATATAATGCATCATGCAATTCAAGTTATGATCATCAAGACCCTCATAAACTATTCACATTTCATTAGAAATCTTATATCATATTCTCACCATACTTTAGCTCAACACACAATTCAAGTTCATCTTCATATTGAGGGACTTCAACCCCTTATTTGTCATTTACTCAACAAGGCCATTATTTCACAATACATGTATCACAATACTATTACAACATCATTTAGCAATCATTCCTACTTATTGGGCCATTTCCCTAGTTCAACACATCACCACATGTGACTAGATAATTCACTTAGTCATTTGCACAAATACCTTATGTGTGTACCTTTAACAAGGCTATTTTTATGGTAGAAATCATCAAGATTAGGGTTACCCAAGACCCTCATATTAAACCACATACAACAAGCACCTACATATGCAAATCATCATCAATAACATGTATAAACATAAGTCTAAGAAAGAATCAACATTATTCATCATTAGGGAACAAAACCCTTTTTATTTGATTTCAAGATCTCCACGTACACTTACTAATCTAAATGTCAAATAAATGGGTTTAGAGTTATTTTGCAAGGGGAAGATTTTCATACCTTAGAAAATTGATTCACCAAGAGTTCTAACTTCATTTAGCCTCTTGAAGATTACCCTGGAACCTAGCGTCCAATTCTTCAAAGATGAGTTTGAGAGAGTGTTTTGGATGTTTGATCAACTAAACATATTTTTAAGGCCATATGCACTTATGTAGTGAAGTGAAGTGGACCCATCTGGGGGTATGACTCTCTAGGGGAATCATACCCTAGGGTACGAGTGGTTCCTTGAATCATACCCTAGGCTTCTCCTAGGTCACCTACACTGTTAAGGGTACAAAAACACATCCTTGATTCATATCCAAAGAGTATGACTCAACCCCTAACTCGTATGCTTCAGCCATGTCAAAAATAGTCCACTCAAAGTTTAAGTCCAAACTCTATACAACTCACTTGGTACAACTCGTACCCTTTGGTATGATTGAGGAGGGGGTCACTCATACCTAAGACAATGAGTAACCCTCACCACACTGCCCTAGGATATGAGAGAGAAGGGAAGAAGGATACGACTCGTATCCAAGGGGTATGAGTTATGCCCATTTTTGTAGCTACCCCAGTGATATCAATTCAAGAAATTTTTCAATGTTTCAAAGTCTAGGTGTTTCAATAGGTATCATAGGCCTACTGAGCATAGTAGAAAATAAAGAAAATAAAAAAAACTACGTATATCACCCATAATAAGAAAATATCCCAAATAATAGCCAATACCATCTCCACTAGAAGTTCTTATATTGACATATATAATAATTATAGGTAGAGGAAAGACGAACAAACATACACGTACATCAATTAAAAGTATATAAAGATAGAACAAACATATAGGTATCTAGTCAAAGACAAATGCAATCACAGCATAAGAACAATATATAAGGTGCAATTAAGATGATAATGAGGACAATGATGATAATGATGATGATGATGTGATGCACGAAGTTGTCGCACAACCTCCATTTATACCTACAAAGTTAAAGCTTCTCAATGTAGGACCCATGGGAGGTTTATCAACCTATATACAACTAATATCCATATCCTCTCTCTGTTATATACATCGGGAAAGGGTTTTAAATGTCATATTTTTTGTCAGAAAAATCCAGTGTTTTCAGTATTTCTAGTATTTCCATGGTGGTACCAATGTTTCATGAGGAATATTGATATTGCCCAAAGCCACACATCCAATTGAAGATAAAATGGTCGATGCAAAATATAGTATCCCAACTAGGTTGGGGTAGAACCCATAGGAAAAATATGGAACTATCTCTCAAGTTTTCTAAAATCACCGGGCGATACCAAAAAGTAAATGGGGTTGTTGTTGTTCTTGTTGTTATAATCTGTGAAAAGTAATAAGTTGTGGAATGCTTTGGTTGTAATAAACCAAAAATTACCACTAGGCTTGTGTTCCCCAAGGTTTCTAACTCTATAGGTTTATTGTGCTCAATCCAACTATCAAATTGCTATACATGTAGATCTAACAAGTTATGTATCACCAACAACGTCTCAACACACTTTGGTGAATTTCACTCATCTCCTCTTGGTATTAGAGTGTCACATTACTAACACTTGCCTTAGACCCTAGTTTCAACTATCTCCTCTCGATCGTAAGTTGATTAGATGTAGATAATTATCTTATGTAGATAAAGATGATGAACTTATATCGACAATTCACTTCATATAACTTTTCTGATCTCCTTTTTCTAATCTTTAACTCTCTCTTAGGTTTGTAGTGAAACTAGGTAGGATTTTAACATTTGCAATCATTAAGAAATAAAGAAGTGCAAAAAAACAACAATACAGAAAACAACATTAATCTTGAAGGATTGAACACTTTCCCTACCTTTTTAATTCACGAGGGTTCCCATAACCCTATCTAAGGAGATTAGCCACTTAACATCATGAAATAATTAATGAAATTCTTAATTGAAAACATTAAATCAATCTCACAACAATTAATGTATAAAATTCAAAGTCTCGAATTGAATGATCAACCAAAATCAAGAACAAAATAATCCCAAGATCAAAATCAAATCTCAAAATCAAATATATATTTGTAAGTATTAAGAGTACATAAACTAACTAAAAATTATTAAAAGGGTATTTATATAATACAAGGAAACCCTAGGAAACCAATCCTAAACAATAGGAGAAAATTAAATTCGATGGCCACCTACAGGACTTAGATGGCACCCACGGCCGTAGGTGGTCTTACATACATGCCAGTGCCCAAATTTTGCTACAACTTCTTAGGATCTTCACAAAATATGACACCTACAGGGCGTACATACTACCTATGACCCATAGGTAGTCCAACATAGGTGACGACCAAAAATCTTCAGCTTCTAAATCTCTGGACTTGAAATTTCTGGCATATATTTTGACACCTACCCTATGTAGGTAGTACCTACGGGACGTAGGTACCCATGTAGGTATCCAAAATCTTCAAGTTTTACATCTTTTCTCCTGTTCAGCTCTAAAATGTAGTTTCTTTCAAAACATAACACAAAACATATATATATATAACAAAAAGACCTAAGTAACTTGCATATTTTCATCGTTTTAAGCATCAAAAGTGCTATGAAACAATAGCACATCAACACCCTTAACTTAGAATGTTTGCATGTCCTCAGGCAACCCAACATAACAAAAAAAACAATGATGCTTTATTAGGAGAAACATAAGCTATCTATGAAAGTCAATCAACTTTAAGCTCAAGAACATTAACCCCTCCTATTTTAACACTTCAAAACTAACTGTGTGAATCAATAAAGCACAATAATGTGGCACAAGGTAATAAAGATATGGTATTAAATTTGCAACAAAAAATCAAGCATTTCTAGACAAGTTACACTACCCAAACAAGTAAACAACTAGCGATACAACCCATGTGCTCTCACATCAAAGAAATCCTCATCACTTGTATGAAATCATGCATGTTAATACAGGGACGATCAAGAGACACTCACACTCACAGAGAAGTTCCAATCAATATTCATCAAATACCATAGCTTTGCCCTTATTTTCTTTTCCTTAGTTTTCAAACAGTCGGGTTAGGATCATTATAGGACTTTACTCAGCTTGTAATGTAGGCTTGAGGGATGGTATGGTACATATCGACTTTCTTAGTGACTAAGCCTCCTTGGCATTACACTTAAGTTGGGGGTCAACTTATCAACCAATTTTTTTTTATTCCATACTTATTTCTCCCATTTGTATTCTTTTATTGCACATTCAAGTTGGGTGTGGTTTTTTTTATTCTTTCTCTTTTTGTTTTTAAAGATTTTTGCTTTTTGTTTTCTCTTTTAGTCTTTTCTACTAGACCCAACCTACTTTTTTTTAATATTATTTACCCTTGTTCATACCCACTTTGCATTATGCACCCCTATGATATCCACCCTCATCTTAGGCGATTTACTTAAATGAAGGTGCAAAATATCCAAGGAGAACATGACCAAAATAGATTCACTGTAACAAAAATGGGAAGGTGAGAGATGAAATGAGAAAAAATATCTATACAGTCTCAACATAGTGATCAAGGTATACTCATTCATATTTGGGAGGTCGTTTAGGCTAAAAGTAGACTAATTTCTAGAACAACCTATGATCCTTTCCTAATCGACTATCATATAACCTAGGCAAGATTAACCCGACAATTTCCATATTCAACACACAATGGGAACAAAGTAGTATCTCACACACATATTACACAAGGTCGCATCACAAACTATTACCTATCTGGTTCATGTATTATTAGCTATGACTATTATGTCCCTAGTTCTAATGCCATAATGAGATTAACAAAGGTCACACTTATATACACATCACATAGTTCAAAATAAATTATTGAAGGAGTATTATTTTTTTTCAAAAATAAAAACCAAAGTACATCAACTGCCCTAGATACTAAAAAATCTTCTAATTACACACAACACAACATAATACGAAACAAAACACAATATGACATAATAATAACCTATACATGCTGATTCTTCAACATACTATGATCGATAGACAAAGAAGCACGAGAATAAAAACCCTCAGCGGCTATGGTATACCCCACTCCAGCTAAAAGACAATGCATGAAAATGACAAAAAGTAAGGAAATGAGGACATACCTAGGATGCACTAAGCGTCTGTGTCATGATCGTCTTCCTCAAGGGGTATCTCAACTAGCGGAAGCAGTAGTGGTGGCAGTGTACTGCTAGAGAATGCACACATAACTATCTCAGTATGTTTTTTTCGATCCACAACTGCAGACTCTTTTAAATCATTGGTGGCCCTTTTTAGGGCCTGATCATATGGCATGTTGGGATTTTACAGATCCTTCTCTCTAACTCTTATGGTCCCAACTCCATGGAATGCCTCATCATCAGTAAAAAAAATCCAAACACCTAGGTTGGTGAGGTAGAATTGACAAGTAAATGTAGGGATCTCGGGAGGAATAGATAGAATATGACTCTTAAGAAGAAAGCATACCTCAAGGTGCAATTTTGCCACCTTCTCCCTAATCCCAGCTAGATTCGGTGCCTCAATGTCAACAACTATACTTATACTCTCCTCCCCAAAGCATTAATATGACCATGTAACTTGTCCTTTAACTCTAATATCTTATCCCTCACAATATCCCAAATCTGAGTCTGTGCACTCTTCAAAGTTATTTGGACATTGATATGCTCATATAATGTGGAAATCTTGAACTCTGCTTTAGTTAATTGGGTTATGGTCTCATCCTTCCTCTCTACCCGACATTGGAAGAAGTCTTGAGGTACCTCAGCAAAGGCTGGAGCTCTAAAAGTGATAGTGGGGTGAGAGGCCTAAAAGATACCCTAATCGGTTTACAAAAAGAGGTCGGGGCTAAAGTAGATGTGGCTAGGGTCCCCTCCACCTGAGTTCTCATCTTGGGTAACTCTCTCTACTTACCCATCTCAAAATCCATACTTATATCCACATCACCACCCTGTCTATCACTATGCTCTATAGAAACTGATGGGCCCAAAGACTGTGTCAGAATCTTGTTGGAGGTCTATGGGTCCTCTAAGAAAGAATGAAGTTTTTTGGATCCTTTCTTTTGAGATAGTAACCTAGATGTGATTTGACAATAATGGTTCACCCCACCAACATCCTCAAAACTATCAACTTTTATCTTCATCACCAATTCCTTCATAAACTTACCATACCCAGGCATCTGCTCAAGATCCTCAAGAAGAGGGATGTTCAAGCTCAACTCTTTCAACATGGCATTGAACTTCTTAAACTTCCCTTCTTCCTTCTTCTATTTAAACCTTTAAGGAAAAATAAGGGAGGTCATAGATTGTCTTCACTATAGGCTCATCGACCATTCCCATACCTTTGTCCATCTCAACATCATAATCAGCACCTACAGCCTTCTCCTACTCCCTATAGGTGTCCCATCAATTTTAACTCTATCTTTCTTCGACTCATCAACAATAGGCATAAGGGGATCAATAATTTCCTTACGACTCCGAGCAGTGGTGCTCGACTGCCTCTAAATCAAAGTGTAGACATTTGTCCTAACTGCTTCTTTGATTTCTTTATTACATTATCATGTGACTCTACCTTCTGGGTCAGCGCTAAAATGTCTGCCTTAATCTTTATAAGGTAATTTTCCTGACGCTTTACTATCTTGGACAACATATCCTCTATCTTCAATTGAGTGTCACGGCTTCCTAGTGGAATACACATATCACCCTTCTTCGTGTAATTATCCTTGCATCTCTAATCACCGTCCCGCTCTCTACTCTAATAGCTGTACCTATCCCTGTAATAGTTCCGATATTTTTTTCCGTGCACCTTAGCTCAAAAACTCACCAACTCTCTATCTAGGTACTTTGCCTCTTCTTCTAAATCAAAATCTTAGGATCTAAAGGCCTTACCCTATGAACATATTACATTTACGTTCTCAGAATTCATCATTACGAACTGCTTTGTCAATAGACCAACCTCTATTCTTTTCTTAGCAACCTCTTATGCCACTGTGTCATCAATAACTCTTTGCTCACTGGAAGCACCACTATCACATATGCTAGTGCCTCTCTCTATCTCTTCAATATTCTATCCTTGGTTGGTGAGAGAGATCTGATCTAATATATCTAATGTTGTCTTCCAGTGTAGACACATGAATGCGCCACCAGTAACAATGTCTATCATAGATATCAAACTATCTCAATAAAAGATTTTAAGCAAGTTCTACCCTGTAATCCTGTGGTTAAGCACCATCATCAACCTCTTTTTAAATAGAAACCATGCCTCATACATTGACTCAAAGTGCAACTGCTTGGAATTATATAACTTTTCCTTCAACTAAACATTATGGATGGTGGATAAAAATGATCTAAAAATGGTGTTTGCAAATTATTCCAAGTAGTGATTGATCCTCGAGGAAGTTCTCCTGACCACAATGTATCTTTACCAGTCAAAGAAAATGGGAAAAACCTGAGTCTCAGTGCTTCCTAATTTACCCTAGGTATAGTGTATGAAGTGAATATCCCAATAAAGTTTAGGTGCATGTTTGAATTTTCTATTGGTAAGCGTGCAGACACACCTTTCAGATTCAAGAGCCGAATCACAACACTAGTAATGTCGAACTTTACAGCTGGTGGCAATATAGGAGGAATGATAGCTCCTATCTTATGTCTTCTCAACGTATCCTATGTCTTCCTCTAGATCATCATATGGAGGTAAGTATTGAAAGTCTTGGATTACTTGACCTCTACCCTTCTATCTCTATCTCTATTTCTATCGAGGTCTGCTTGATGATCAACTCCTGGTTGCTATCTGGTAAGCTCTGCCACTTGAGCTTCCCTACGAGCTTCTGCCTCCTCTAGTTATCAGCTACTTTTGCTAATAATTGACCTATTCTTTGATTAACAATGTATTGAACATCTCTAGAAGGAGGGGTAAGCAAATTATTTGGGTTATCCGAACCCCTTTAAGCTCACCTTTTTATACCTTCTCAGTCTTTCTATAATTTAGCTGCAGGATTCTTTTTGGTTTAGGATCAAGTAGGTGTAAGAGATTTCCTCTACTATTTGTTCTAGGCATACACCAACATACAACCAACTAAAAACATAAAAGAAAAACCTAAAAACTTCAACAACTTCAATCAACAATCACACCGTATTCCCCAGCAACGATACCAAAATTTTGATATCGCCCAAAGCTACTCCTATAATTGAAGATAAAGTGGTCAATGCAAAATATAGTAACCCAAATAGGTTTAGGTTGAACCCACTGGGAATATATGGAAATATCCCTCAAGTTTTCTCAAATCACCGGACATTACTGAAAAGTAAATAGGAAGTTTGCTGTTGTAATTTGTGAAAAGTAACAAGACGTGGAATGCTTTGGTTGTAATCAATTAAAAGTGAACACTAGGATCATGTTGCCCCTGCCATCTAACTCTATAGATTTATGTGCTCAATCCAACAATCAAACTATTGTGCATGTAAAATCTGACAAGTTATGTATCACCAACAGCCTCTAGACACACTTTGGTAAATTCGCTCATCTCCTCTAGGTCTTAGAGTGTTGCATTGCTAACCCTTGCCTTGGACCCCAGTTTCAACTATCTCTTCTCTGTTTTAAGTTGATTAGATAAAGATAACAGTCTTAAGTAGATAGAGATGACAAGCTTATATCGACAATTAACTTCAAATCACTATTATTATATTCTTTTCCCAATCTCTACCTTCCTTTCAGGTTAGTAGTGAATACAGTTGGGATCCTAACTTTTTAATCATTAGGAAATCAATAAGTAGGACGAAAACTACAACACGTGCAGCAACAACAATCTAGAAGGATTGAACACTTCCCTACTTAATTAATCCTCTAGGGTTCCATGACCGTAGCTAATTGAATTAGTCCCTCATTATTGTGAAACAATTAATGGAATTCATAATTGAAAGCATTAAACCAATCTTACAACAATTAACGAGTAAAATCTAAAGTCTCAAATTGAATAATCAACCAAAATCAAGAACAAAGCAATCCTAAGATCAAGATCAAATATCAAAATCAAATATATGTTAGTAAGTATTAAGAGTGCGTAAAATAACTAAAAAAACCGTCAAAAGGGTATTTATAGAGTACAAGGAAACCCTAGGAAAATCCAAATATAAAAAGAGAAAATTCAAAGTCGAAGGCCACCTACGGGCCACTTATGAACCGTAGGTGGCATCTACGCGCCGTAGATGGTCCCACGTAGGTGCTAGTACCCAGATTCTGCAACAACTTCTAACGATCTTCATAAAATATGAAACCTATAGGGTATAGGTACTACCTATGATGTGTAGGTAGTCCAACATAGGTGATAGGCAAAAATCTTCAGCTTTTGAATCTCTGGACTTCAAATTTCTGAAACATATTCTTACACCTACCCCATGTATGTAGTACCTATGGGGTGTAGGTACCCACGTAGTTGTCCAAAATCTTCAATTTGTAAATCCTTTTTTCTGTTCAGCTCTAATTTCTGGCAAAGGACAACACAAAACACATCATATCTAACAAAAAGACCTAAGTAACTTGCATATTTTCATTGTTTTAAGCGTTAAAAGTTCTATGAAATCATAACACATCAAATATGATATGAGGATGTCATTCTCACAACTAACCGAAATGAGAATAGCCAATATCCAACCAATATACTAGCTATGTGAACCAAAAGTCCACTCAAATCAACCAATCATCCATGATCCATATTAATCCAGAAAAACAATCAAGTGAAACATGCAAGCATTGATACCACCTAAATCCCCAAGTCTAGGGTTTTCTACCAAAAGGATGTAACGTTTTCTACTAAAAGGATGTAACCAAACAATCACATATCAATACTAGGCCAAAAACATCAAATAAGACCTCACATAGTCACACATAGACAATAATGCCACAAAACCACAAAATATTATCCACCTATTCCCCTACATGGGCACATAAATGATCCAAACACATTTTTCATGATACAACCCCATACCCATAGCATGCTTTTACATTATTATTACCTAACCCAGTCTGAAGAATGTTAAACCATAACCTACCTCAAATGACAAAACCAGAATGATTAAGCCTTTATCATTGAGATTTCACCTTACATACAAACCCAGAATTAGCTAAAACATACAAATATAAAATATACGCATCAAAAGGAAGCCATTGATACCCATATTGACCATTTTTGAATCGAGGTCAAAATGGACCCCCGATATAGGTTTTTAAAAAAGAAGGGTAAAACTGGATGTTTAGTCCAAAAATATATTTCCCATGGTTAAAGAAATACATAGAAGAAGACTCAATTGAAAAAGGATTGAAATTAGGGTATAAAATAAAGAAATATAATTTTTAGGACTTCTAGATAAAATTACCAAATTCCACTTTTAAATCCGTAATCAAACAAGATTTAAATAATAAAGTAGAAGAAGAGTAATTAAAATAGGGATTTGGAGCTTACTTAAGCTTAAATATGAAGGAAATAGCATATAAACTTGAACTCTATGCTCCAAGTTAAAAAATGGTTAAAGAATTATGAAAAGAGGTATTTAAATATACCTGGTGCCACTATAGTTGATAATGGGCCACTTTAGAGGTTAGTGCTAAAGCGCCCAGATGCCACTAAAGCGTACCCACTCTAGGGAGACAGTATCATGAAAGGAGGTATTAAAATATACTTGGTGCTGCTAAAGTGGACAATGGGCCGTATTAGAGGTTGTAGATAAAGTGCCCAGATGCTACTAAAGCCTACCTATGCTAGGGTAACAGTCCGCTTTAGCAGACCTTGGGCTGATTTAGCCGTGAGTGCTAAAGAGACCAAGTTACCGCTATATCGGTACCTTCTAGGTGGCTAGGGACACTTTAGCGCTAAAGGGCCGCTAAATATCCCTCTGCTAAAGCACCCAAATGGATGATTTAGCGGTTACACTAGTAGTTGTGCACCATCTGGAGAGTTGGAGAACTCTAAGTCTCCGCGGACACCTTGGGATTCATCTAGAATCTCGAGAATGCAAAAGAACTATGCTAACCTATCAAAATCAATTCTCTAGACTCAATGGCAATATCAGATTTTATAAAAGATATCATTTTTACAAAGTTGACCCTCAAAACCCAATTTCACAACTTCTCGGATTGAGGTCCGAAATGAGATATATAAGCTATAAAACCAAACCAACTATGTTTCCAACCTAAAATTGATGCTCAGGACCTACTGGCATGGTCTATTTTATCATCCGATGCACAAATCAATAAATATTAAGTAAAGTCAACATAAAACTTTCCAAGCCATCTAAACCATAATTTCACATATTTTGCACCAAAATGCATTGGGAATCGTGTCAAACATTCCAACACTCCAAAAATACCACAAAGCAATCATGGGAAGGGGAAAAAAGGTCAAATCACATAAAAACATATTTCACACAAAATACCAAAAATCAAGTCATTACAATACATGGGACTCAAAACTAACCAAGGTTATGCAACCTCTCCTGACAATGAGTCAAAAACTTATAAACATCCTTACCAATAGAATCACTAAAATTGGGAGGGGATAACCTGATTAATCTTTCAAATCTCTTCTACTCATTAGTAGACATAACATGACTTGGAGTTATAAGTGGAATGCCCAATCTAGTAGGCAAAGTCTTAACACGTAGGGCCACAACAATAGTTGGCTATGCCCCGAGAGTTTGAAAACCATGATATTAGCATACTTTAGCAACTATACATCCTCGTTAGTTTAGGAATCATACATTCTACCTGGTAGAATACCTATCTTAGTAATACCATCCTAATGACCTAAAAAATGAATCAACACCTATAATATTGAGGTAACTATGACACCTTGAAGGGATTGAGCTGGTTCTATATCATCTGGCTTATAATCCTCCTCATCATGCTTAATATCAGGCTCATGAGAGACCACTCTATATCTTTCTCTAGCTGGGGCCGCTCTATGTTCCTGACCTCTACCTCTATCTTAATTATGAAATTTGCCTTTTCTTTGATTAGGGCTCCAATAGTAGCTGCTGGCTCAGTCTTATTAAAAACTCTGGATCTAGTCCTCACCATTTGTGTATGAAGCATATAACATAAGTTGAAAATACTGAACATGAACAATACATAAAATAACGTATCAAATTAGAGAAGCTTTCCAAAGAATATCATATAGATTCTCGAAGATGGATGCAAATGTCAATTTACCAATTCCCGAGACTGTATTAGATATCTTTCTCTTTTACTCATTAGATCAGTAAATTTAGAACTCTAATACCAATTTTTCATGACCTAAAAGTTGAGTTCATGATGACACTTACCCCATCCCAACCCTGGGTATGTAAGCCTAATAGTAAAAGAAATAGAGACATGGAAGAGAAAACAATAAAACCTAATATGAGACTTCATAATAAAGCCAGACCATATATAAATAAACAATAATAGCTAAAACTAAATAAAATACACCTCTAATCCCAAAATTTGATGTCATGAGTAAAGACCACTAATATAGTATAAAAGTACAAAAATAGACAAGTTTGTTCTGAGAAATAAATAAAGAGAATGGAGATAAGATAAAGTCCAGAATCAACCCCTAAATGAGGAACTCACCCTTACTCTGAATCAACCTCAAACATAACATGATATCAGACTTTATGGGTCACACTTAAACTGGGATCTATACTAAAAGGGTACAAAAAGAAGGAGTGAGTACTATCCACATGTACTCACTAGGTATCATAGGTTGACTAAGCAAAGAAGAAAACTAAACAAGTAAAGAATACTATATGCATGTTTCCACCTTATACTGAAAAGTTCCTAATGATGGTTCAAATAATATCTCCTATTAATTATACAAGTATAATATCTATTTAAAGAAAACTATAAGGGAAAACTAAATACACAATAAAAAACATAGAATAGAAATTTAATGATGCAATGCATTACAATGGTAGGATAATGATAGAATGTTTCAATATTACCTAATATAAGCCTTTCGAGCATAAGATTTAGATAGAACCCATGAGGGGGTTCGCAATGCATATATTGTCATAATCTCAATCTCATATTTGATCAGCCTTGCCAGTATATCTCCCCATGAATGGTTTTATAAAGTAATTCATTTCCATTCAAAACTAATATTTCTCTATGGTACCAATTTCATGTGTATGGATGAAAGAAATAAGGATGCGTGCTCATAACCAAAATAATTTTATGTAATAAATCAATTCAATGATGGTTTAAAATGAGCTCAAATCTCTTAATTCTCAGTAAATCGTGATGTAAGCCATCGCTTGGCACCATGGTAATAAATATATATCATTTAAAGCTCCACTTTAGCATCACAATATTAATAAAAGTAAATAATACTCAAACAAGACCAATACAGACCATCACTTAGATATTATAAGAATAATTATTTCTCAAGTCAAATATAGTGCTTACACAAGCCCTCACACGAGGATCACAATAACAATAATCTTTCAAGTTCATAATAATAATAACATAAGCCCCCACATGGGTAACATGATAAAATAACTATCTCTAAATTAGAATCTCACAGTAAAGTTCTCAACTCTAACACCCTAAAAAGTCCCTAAGATCATGCCTCAGACTTGGCACAGAAAGCTAGAAAATCCTTCAAGGAATAACTCAATCATAAGTTGTTGTTAATGCCAATGAATCATTAGGTGAGCCATTTTGATTGTTCGCCAAAAAGTCTTGAAGATCGAAATTTGTCCTTGTGAAAATGAGTGGAGCCACGAGTCATGGTATCCACCTACGAGTTGTCATATGACTCATAGGGTGCCTATCTAATCCACCAATCATTGAAATAGTTTATATTCCTAATTCCATGATATGTATAGTATACAGAATAATTTTATAATCATGATATAAGTGTTATATGTGATTTAGGGTCATAAAAAGTCCCTAACCCAAAGTTGAGTTAAAAACTCCTTTTCCAACTAAGTCTTATTATAAGTTTTTTCTTAGTTCAACTTTAAATTATCACTACTTAAAGTATATAACAAGTTGAGTGTTTCTTTATTTACCAAATTAAAGGTATTTGAATCTTCTTTTTAGTGCCACTGACTATTTATAAATCCAATATCATAGTAAATGGTTATGGTTATTTAGTAAGGCACTATCAAAGTTAGCAATGACAATGATTCATGCAAAGGGTCGTCCCAAGACACTATGAATCATCCTTATACTCATCATCACTATCTAGATGAGTTCCTAAAAGGGTATAAGATAATGAATCAAGCCAAGCCTCATCTCCATAGATGAAAGGTCATCACGAGTCATTGGGACCGACATCAGTAATTTTCTATTTGATTTTTAAAGGGCCTTTTTGGTCTTTTTCCATACTACACTGTTTAAGGCTATTATAAGTAGCATTAAAAAATATTAGTTAATTAATTATGACTCTTAACACTTAGAAAAAATATCCAAAAGTGATTCCTAATCTTTCAAGAGCAAACTAGGGTTCCTCCTCAAACTTTAGATTTTCTCTCAACTTCATAGAAAGAACTCTCCTTCCACGTATGTGGGTATTCACGAGGGCCTCTACTCTACCTCATGCCAAAAAAATGTTTTCAATTTCATTTTTAAGAAATCCATGAATTAGAGAAATATCCCAAGTATCTTAGTCCCTATGATTTATTTAGTAATTGTGCTTCTAATTATCTCATGATCATTAATATCAGTTTATGCATGATTTTAATTACTTTTTTTTTTTGTATATTGTGACATGTTATGAACACAATCCTAGATTTTGAATATTTAGAATCATACATATAATTGAAGAATAATTTTAGAGAAACTTTTTGTATACCATTCTTCTTATGATTCTCATAGATAGTAATTTGCATATAAATAGTTCCCTGCTTTCGTTCAATTTCAATTATAGTAAATTAAAATAATTTATGTATTTATACATCTTTCAATATGGATATTAGCATATGTATGTGATTATAGAAGTATTGCTTAGTATCTAGAGGACACTAGTTCAAATAATCCAAGTCTAAAAATGCGTGCCACTATATATTAAAAGGGTCTTCACCAGTTGAGAGTGTTTTCCTTGCTCGAATAGGATCATGAGAGAATTCACGCTAGTCATGATTTTTAATCGTTGCAAGATATAGAATACTTTCCCATCTTGGATTATAGGTTCGATTTTGTGCTGATCACATGGTTTATATCGGTTACTAAAGACTCCATAATTTTAGGCGTATCATAGTATATGACCCTTAAGTCAATTATATTTGCTTAAACTCATGACTTTTCAGATTCATGACTTTATATCAATGCTTATACACATTTTTATGCATCTCAGACAGGGTCATTATACCTTTCTTAAATTTTACTTCTCAGTATACAAGTTTAGTATTTATTAGTATATTTTATATTTACATATCTCACATGCTCGGTATATTTAAAGTACTGACCACATACCCATTTTTATTGTATTGTCTTATGATATAGCTTCGAATGCCCAATATTTGTCCGTGGTCGGTACAATCCAGTGAAACCTTAGTGACTCCCACTGGTGAGTCCTCAACATCTTAAGAAAAATAGTTATTATGTTTTTCTTAGTTTTTCAATTTTAGATAGTTTTGTCCCGGTAACTCATCGTTTAGTAGAGCCTTTCAATCAAACAATTAGATAATTATTATGTCAGACAATAATGGTTTTGAAATTTAGTATAGGTTTCGTCAATTATTAGCTAGCTTCCGTTTTAGTTTCCACTCAATATGTTTTCGTTATATTCAATATTATTAGTGTCATGATATACCATGGGTAAAATTGGGGTCACTTGTTGTCGTAAGTAATGTGTTACAACTAGGGGCTAGTATTAGGTCATGACACAAACCCATAACATACTTTACATGAATAGTTAACTATCCAACCCAATCTGAAGTAAGTTAACCCACAATCTACCTCAAAAAGCTAAAACACGAGGTTGAACCCTTCAACTAGGAACTTTTTCTTTTCATGCAGCTTGGGATCAAACCTAATATATCAAAAACATAATATTGATGTCAAAAGGAGTCTAACAATATCCATATTAGCTACTTTTTTTGGGTTCAAAAATAGTTTGAAAATTGACTCTAGAAGAAAAAGGGTAAAACCACAATTTTATTGATGAATCACGTTTCCTATACTTCAAGGATCCTAAATATGAAAAACCATAAAGAAATAAGTTGAAATCGAGGTTGAAATCATCAAAAAACTATTTTTTCACTTTATACGGTAAAACCACCAAAAATCCATGCTAAAATTATAGTTTTGAAGATTTTTATATGATAAAATCAATGAATAATGATTGAAATCAAGTTTAAAAGCTTTCCCAATCACTATGGATGAAAATTTTTCTTTAAAATCACTAATCCTGAGGTCCCAAAGACCAAAAATAATAAAAAATTGAGAAGATGAGGTTTCCTACTATTCAGGTTAACATAGCGGTATGTACCACATGATTATAAGGATCAATATTGACCGACCATTCATTGGTTATCCCGATCATGGTTGGTGGGCCTTACAACCAGTATGAGCAATCCGACTGTCATGATTTGAGCCAGGACCTAATCCTGAAAGGTATCTCAAGCTCACTATGGGCCGGAGACCATCCCCTTAGACTAACCTCAAGAACATATAAATGTAAATAGTGGAAGCCAACAAAAACAATATTAAGAAAGATAGATAGACCAACTAAAAATTTTAAGAATCAAAATGAACAACCAATCCCACGCTTGTTCACAAAAGCCTATAAAACTAGAATACGAACCTATGTTGGGACATGCCCTCAACATGACAAAGAAAAGTCACAATTCCTAAAATAAAAAAGAAACCTAATAAATGGAAGGGATTTTCAAAAGATGGAGGTTCACCACTTCACAATAAGTCAACCAACAAACCACATCACTTAATGCTGCACAAGAGTAATAAAAAAACCCTAGGACCCTACATCATGAAATGATGATGCATCCAAGGATGGTCAGTGGGGTACTCACTAGCATGTAACTCAGGTAAAGTAATAAAATAATGCCATGTCCAAAATGAGTCAAACCATATGCACACATTCATATATAGGATGTCGGGACAGGGTAAAGGGTCATGAACATGAGAATTTAAAACCATTAACATGAACTATGTAGCTCGCTCCATCCTAAGGGCACCCATAGGCTATATAGTTTCAGCTCCCTATGCTGAAAGGGCCCCAGTGCGTGTTAGCTGCATGAATTAAGGAAATTCAAAGGAAAGAGTAAAGAAACCAAGGCAATATCCATTCCAAAATATATGTATAATATGTACCATGCACATGGTCATATAGACCCCCACACTGACAAACATGGTTTCCAATGTTGGTCCCCCTAAGACCTCCACCTTTACGGTGAGCTACACAATTCCCTTTAAGATCAAATCAAAACTGCTACACATAATACCAACCACAAACCTAGGAGTCATTCATTAAAGCATTTATCGACATGGTATTATCATACCAATTTTGCTTGCAAGATTATATAATTATACCAACCAATTCGATTAATCATTAGAATCCCAAGTTCTATTTATGTTCCAAAATTGTGGCTACCAAGGGCAATCCAAAACCATTTTGAGTATTCATAATCCTTTAATGCAATGATCCAAAAATAAGTTCAACTATCAAATTCTAACTCCCTCCATCTCACATACGCATAGGACTTTTGGCAACTCTGAGTTGTCTTAAGTTTTTCTCTAATAACTTTCACCTTCTCCATGGCTTGGTGGACCAAGTTAGGGCCAAAAAACCTAGTCTCTCCTACCTCAAACTACCTAATTGGAGACCTGCACCTCCTACTATAAAGAGCCTCAAAACACTCCATCTGAATGCTGAAATAGTAGCTATTGTTATACGCTAACTCAGTACAAGGAAAATGATCCACTCAACTTCCCTTAAAATTAATCACATAGGCCCTTAGCATATCGTCCAAAGTATGAATAGTCCACTCTGCTTGTCCATCTGTTTGAGGGTGAAAAATGGTGCTAAGGTTCACCTAAGTACCCAAAACTTTCTGAAACAAATGCCAAAAGTGAGAAGAAAACTATGTACCTCGATCTAAAATGATGGACACATGTGTTCCATGCAATTTGAATATCTCTTGAATGAAAAACTTAGCATAATTCTCTCTTGATTAGTTAATCCTTACAAGAAAAAAGTGAACATAGTTAGTCACCCTATTAAGAATGGCCCAAATTGAATCATATGATTGCAAGATTGCGGAAGCCTTATAATAAAATCCATATTAATCATCTCCCACTTTCATATAGGAAAATAGATCTCTTGAGATATATCACCTGACCTCAAGTGCTCAACCTTGACTTGTTGACAAACCATACACTTAGCAACAAAATTTGCCACATCCCTTTTCATATTATTCCACCAGTAAATTTCCTTAAAGTCATAGTATATCTTAGTCGAACCCAGATGAATTGTATATCGAGACTCATGAGCTTCAGTAAGAATCCTTTCTCATAATCCATTAACATCAAAAACACATAATCTTTCTTGATACCTCAGAATGCCATCTCCCCTGATCTTTAAAGCCATAAAATTTTACTGACCCACATCATTCTTAATCTGCATAAGTATGGGATCAAAAGCCTGCTTCTTCTTTACCTTAGTGCTAAGAGATGACTTAACCATCTCTTGAATAATTACTTCCCCATACTTAAAGTCCAAGAGATGAACTCCCAAGTTAGCCAACCTGTGAATATCCTTCACCAATCCTCTTAATCCTCATCAACATGAGACAAACTCCTCATAGACAACCTTCTAAGAGAATTAACAACAACATTATCTTTACTTAGATAGTAGTGAAGGCTCATGTCATAATCCTTAAGTAGCTCAAGCCACCGCCTCTGCCTGAGATTCAATTCCTTTTAAGTAAACACATACTTCAAGCTCTTATAATCTAAATATATATACCTATGCACACCATATAAATAATGGCTTCAGATCTTTAAATTAAAAACCACAACCACTAACTCTAGATCATGAGTTTGGTAACCCTCCCATGAACCTTAAGCTTCCTGAAAGCATAGGCTACAACGTTACCATGATGCACTAAAACATAAACTAGTCCCATACGGGATGCATCATAATACACCAAAAATCCATCATCACCCTTCGTGCTGTTGGGTGCATTTATGCACTTTAGTACTATTATCTTAGCTTATTTAGCCTTATTTTTAGGATAATTTGTGTCTTTTATGTGGTAATGATGATATAAATAAGCATATAAATATTTAAGTATGTGATTACAAGGTTTAAAGGTATTTTTAAAAATGTTTGGGTTCAAATCGATCACTTAGAGTCTAGACAAGAAAACTAGTTTTACTAGCTTGTGCTAAGTGTCGTTTTAGTTGATCTTGGAGGATTCTAACGTGTCTAATGAGTTACTAATGGTTTGAATGTGTGGTATTGTGTGGAAAAATTTATTTATAGTGGTCAAATTTTAACTGGAATGAGCCAAGAGTCGAACAATAAGTTAAAGATTAAAATGAGCGAAACTAGTTCTTAGCTTGAGTTTCTAGCTTGTTGTTCTTGATGTTTTGTTGTATTGATATATAATTCGTGGTTTTTGGTTATTTAGTATGCTTGATGAGTTAATAATAGATGATATATTAATATACACAAGCTTAAATACAATTAGAAACAACACTATGAGGCTTGGATAAGAGGAGAAAGGCCTGAGACAAAGTTGAATGTCTAAATGACAATTCCAGAGAGGAATGGCGATGTAGGGGAGGTTATCCCTTTAATTCAGGGGTATGAGGAAGGCGGATCCCCCTTTATAGTGGTGGACAAGGGAGATGGTGCCTTAATCAGTCTATGGGTCCAAGACCCACGATGCCCCCTCTATCCCCACACGACTAAATGCCTTCAACTATAAATAGAACAGTTTAAACACTTTGTAAGGACCTTTGGACATTTTGGGACTTGGAGAGGGCTTGGTCAACAATTATTTTAGGATTTATTTCCCTTTAATTTATATTTTAATGGATTATAACATGTATTCAAATTTTTGGAACATGATTATGTCGATTAGTGGCTAAATGCCCCCTTTCTGATTACTTTCATTTTGAATTAAGTTTGTTTGAATTTCTTATCATCTTTTATTATTTTTTTATCCTTGTTTTACCTATTTTAAGGAGTATCTATCCTTAGAATACATATGTTGTCGACCATGTGATCTCTGGAGGGGGAATAGGAAGATAGAACACGGGGATAAGCAAAGTAAGGTTCTTATTCTTTTATGAAATAAGGAATTTAAATTAGCATCTAGGATAGGGATATACCTAGAAGCCTTGCATGGTTCATATGTAAGATGATATCTTAAAGCATCTAATTGGATTATTGCATCCCCTCTTAGTGATGTAGTTGTAATGTCCAAGTAGGTAGAAGATTAGAGGTTGGGAGACCATGATCATACAATAAACCCAACGAATCAACAACCAAGATAAGAGATTTGATGAATAAAATTCAATAGCGTAGTATGATTGTTTGTAGTGTTTTAACCCTGGGTTTTCATCCATTGATTGTCCTAAATATTTACTTTATGCTACATCTACTTTAATTGTTAGTTTACAATTTTCAAAAACTCTTTTGGTTACATTACATCAATTTAATCATAATAGTTGAACTCGAATTGAATAGTTATTAAAACAAGTTTTTGAGGGATCAATATTCGATTTTTTTAAGGCCACTATATTAATTAGTAGTACCAAGTAAACTTGCGTATGTGCTTGGGAATTGTCATTTGGGTAGGGTCAAAACTGGCGCAGAAGTCAACTTACCGTTCAACTTCTCAAAACTACCCTCACAAGCATCGGACTACAAAAACTTAATCTTTTCTGAGTTAACCTCATCAACAGAGTAGTAATAGATGAGAAACTTTCTCCAAACCTCCTATAACACCGAGGTGTAATACCCCGTACTTTTCCTAACTTGAAAAGTTTCCTAAGAATGTTAGAAGCTATTTTTTAAAGAGGAATCCACTTTTGTACACATGATATTTTCAATATTTTCACTTTTTTTTCATGTGGAAAATTCAATAAGCTTTCCATCGATACCAAATTCACTCAAATCCAACATTCGAGTGAAGAGTTAGAGCCTTTTTAGTGAGACAGTGTATCACCTGAGCCTTCAGTGCATTACGGAGATAGCTCAAATGGAAATAGTCAATTTCCAGTGTTTCTCCATGATAGTGGCGTATTGCGCCAAAGTTAAAGGTCACAGAAAAGGTGGTAACGTAATAGCACCATATCGCGCCACCGTGAAGTTTTCCGTTTGTCACTTTCCAGTGACTTGGCGTGATAGTGGCATGTCGCGCCAAGGATGAAAATTAGAAAATTTCTCAGAAATTAAATGCATGTCCTAGGGTTAAAAGGGTCAATTTCCCACCCTATATAAGACTTATAACATGAGATTTGGCCATAATTTAGAAACTTATACTTAATTACTCTAAAAAACTCTCAAGAACAAGCCCTAGGGTTTTCATAGAAGGTTTAATTCCAAGGGAATTCAACGTCAAATTTCAAAAATCTCTCTGTCAATCTTCATAGAATCACAAGCTAAGGTATGCATAGTGTTCGTTCATGGACTCCTTTCGTCCATGAAGCCTAAGAATCTCTTTTCTAAGTTTAAGTTTATGGATTTCTTTATGCATTTCATGTTGGGTTTGTTTTGTTTTTGTTGACAATGATCAATTGAATTCAAATCCATGTTGGGTGATCAATTTTATATGGAATTGATTTGTATAGATGTATATTCATGTGAACCTATAAATAAACCCTAGGATGATGAAATTAGATATGAATCATGATGTTTGATTGTTGTATATGTTATGTACATATGCTATGCCTATCATGTGTATGATTTAATTCCTAGATGAAGGAACAATGCCCAGCT
Organism: Capsicum annuum; assembly: GCF_002878395.1. Lineage (NCBI taxonomy): Eukaryota > Viridiplantae > Streptophyta > Magnoliopsida > Solanales > Solanaceae > Capsicum > Capsicum annuum. The sequence goes on from NC_061121.1 coordinate 80,887,529, forward strand.
AGTATGATACCATATCAGTTTCTTCTCATTGAGTCCTGGGGGTACTTGTACCCAAACATTTAGCTCTGTGGCTAGACCCATGTCATGTTTTCACAATCTCCTTAGTCAAGTATGATCCACAGAACTCAGTTAGTCATGTGAATCAAGAAATCTCAGAAATCTAAGTAATCTTAGTAGTTTAGTAATCTCAGTGATCTTAGTACTCAGTAATCTCAGTAACCTCAGTATTCCCAGTCAATCTCAGTAACTTCAGTATTCTCAGTCAATCCTCAGAACTCAGTACATTCCGTTAGTCAACGAAACTCAGTAAATTTAGTTTAGCTCCCCTAAATAATAGCACTAGTATCAATTCAGTTTAGCAAATTAGTTCAGTTCAGTTAATCAGTTCATCTCAATTAATTAGTTCAGTGTCTTTCAAATGGGAGTAGGATTCAGCACTGAGCGAGCCTAGGGATGGGGACCCACTCGCTTGATAGGATTGAGATCCCTAGAAGCAACCCCTAAGTTCCAAAACTATGTATCCAGCGTAGGTATGAGATGTCACCTGTTATATAGGACTAACATACTCAGGGATCACCCGTTAGCATATTTAAATATATAAGGTTAATCCCAGGGGTCACCCGTTAGATTAAGACTAACTCCACAATAGTTGACTTTACCAGTGGTGCGGTACAGACACCCTTCCATCTGGGGTTACAGGTTGGACCCGAGTTAGCTTAGTATAGGGCATGTCAGTTAGATGAATACATCCCACAGTTTCAGTTACAGAATAAGGACTGTCAGATACAGTCAATTCAGCTCAGTAGTATAGATTTAGAACTATCAGATATAGTCACTCCTTATAATTATAAATAGACTCTGGGATCACCCATCAGACAGGACAGATCTCAACTTTGTTCAATTAGTAACGGTATCATCAAATTTAGAGATCATCTGCCAAATAGGACTGATATCAGGTTCAGTTATGCAGATACAAAACATAACTCAGCTAGTTCCATCAAATTCAGGACTATCAGATACAGTCACTCATGTTATCAGTTACTTCAGTTATCAGAACTCATGTTATCAGTATTCAGCATCAGGACTATTAGACACAATCAACCAAATAAGTTCTTCATAATCAGAACTGTCAGAAATAGTTATTCATGTATCAATAACATAGTATTAGTCCCTCAAATATCAGTAATTCTATGCTATAAGTAAACTGAGTAGTCAAAACATAGCATTCAGTCCTATCACGATGTCAGTTACAGTTACGTATGCTTGCATGTATTCTCACATTCATGTTAGTCAGTCAGTTAGTATTGTTCATATATATGAACCTATTGCATTCAGCCTACCTCACTTGCATACCAGTATATTCAAAGTACTAACGCATTTGCTCTATGGTGTCTTATACCATAGGTTTAGAAGCACGAGCTCTAGAGAACCAGTAGTATCGCAGTTCAATGATCAAAGTTAGCAGTAAGTCCTCATCCTTTGAGGACATGATGATCATATTATTATTTCAATTGTTAGTTTATTTCAGTAGTTGGAGTTAGTTGGGGACATGTCCCATTAACTCCCTATCCAAAAGTTTAGAGGTTTTCAGACTACAGTATGTTCAGATAATTATCTCAGTTGTTTTGGTAATGTTATTCCATATTTTTTAGCTCTGTACTAGTATTGAACCTTATGGTATTTCAGTTCATGTTTCCACATTTATGATACTATTACTATTATTTAGTGCTCAATTTACAGATATCAGTCATGGGTTAGCTTGTGGTCCTTCAAAGTCATAGGCACTGTATAGCATTCCGGGTATCAAATTTGGGGCATTACAAACTTGGTATCAAAGCCAGGTTTAATAGTGTCCTAGGAAATTTAAAAAGCCGCATCTAGTAGAGTCTTGTACATGCGTATGTTGTGCACCACACTTATGTGCAGGAGGATATGAGATGTTTTATGAACAGTTTCCCTTATTTCAGTATTCATGTAATACTAGTGAGCATAATCTCAAGTGAATCTCTTAGTCTAATCTATTTCTCCCTTCCTTCTATAGAACATGCCTCCTAAAAGAATAAATGGGAATCAGTCAGCCCCTCAGCCCGAAGAACCTTTGGGCAAACATATTTCTCATGTAGAGTTGAGGGTCGCATTCACTACTCTTGATCAGTTAGTTGCTACTCAGAATGAAAGACCAGCTATTGTTCCGGCCAACCCAGTGGCCAATTCAGCTGCCGCTAGGATTCGGGACATCACCCGAATGAACCCTCTATACTTTCTTAGGTCTAAGTCAGATGAGGACCCTCAGGAATTCCTAGATTAGGTTCAGAAGGTGACTAACATCATGGGGGTGACTACTATTGAGAGTGCTGAGCTAGCTGCATAATAGTTGCAGGATACGGATCATACTTGGTTCAAGCAGTGAAAGTCTGAAAAGGCGGATCATACAGGACCTATAGAATGGGTTGATTTTTTCACTACATTCTTAAAGAGGATATTTCCCCTAGAGCTGAGAAAAGCTAAGGTGTTAGAATTCACCAACCTTAGGTAGGGCACCATGATAGTGAAAGAGTATTCTCTTAAGTTTACTCAATTAGCCAGATATGCTCCTAATATGGTTGCAGACAGTAGGGACAAGATGAGTAAGTTTGTGTCATGGATGAATGATAGCATGGTTAATGAGTGTAGATCCACCATGCTAATTAGTGACACGACTTTAGCTAGACTTATGAACCATGCTCAGGAGATAGAGGAGCAAAAGATTAAGATGAAGGAAAAATAGAATAAGAGGGCAAGGACAGGTAGTTTCAGCTTTGCTCAGCCTAAGTCAGGAGGTGGTATCCGTACTCAGTATAGTCATAAGCTTTCAGTCCAAGCTCCATCTTCAGCTAGTGCACCAGTACCCAAGTTTGGGAATGACAGTTGTGGTGGGTTGCTAGGCTCCAAGACCTAGGGTAGTGAGAATAGAAGTATTACCTATCTGCTTTATAAAAAGTATGGTAAGAATCACCAAGGTGTATGTAGAGCTGGCAGTGAGGTATGTTATGGATGTGGTAAGTCAGGCCATAGGCTGCAGGAATGGAGAATAAGGGCTCAGAAGGGAAAAGATTTGTGCCAGTAGTCTTTCACTTCCATTAATATTAGTGGTCAGCGTCAGAACAGGGTTTACGCTCTTCAGACTTGCCCTGACCAAGGAAATTCCCTCGGCATAGATTTAGGTATGTTATAGTTCCTTCATACTCATGATATGCATTGTTAGACCTCTTTCTCTCATTTTAGCTTAAGATTTTCAGCATGAGTTATTTAGTCATGAATCATTCCGTGGATGCCCTATGCATCACCCTAGTATCTTAGTAAGGTGAGCGTTCTTAGAGGGACATAATGTCCCAAGGGAGAGATACCCCATTATTCCCCAATGCCCTCATGCCTTAAATTAAGTTTCTCTTTGGGTAAGAAATCCATTTTAGAATAGAGGTTAATCATAAGTTGACCCTCAAAGTCCTAACCTCAACTATTGGCCAAGTATTCAGAGGCTTAGTTTAGTTCGCGAAATTCAGTTTATATGTCATGGTTCAGCCTTAGTCATGTTCTCAGGTTTCATTTCATGCATAATTCTATCATAATCATGGGATCATCAATACTTTTCAGTCACGTAATAGTTTTCTTAAACTTGTAATAGTTTTCTTAAACTTACTCAGTTTCCTGCTCAGATCTCCAATACAAACTTGGTACTAAGTACCCTTGCATATTCAGTCGTTCATTCATATATATTTTCAGTCATGTAATATAGCATCAAACATGAATTCTCACTTTGAGAAATTTAGTTCATCAGAATATTCAATCATGTACTCATAAGTCAATTATCAACCATGCATCAGATATGCATGAATTCAGCTTATTAGACAGGCATCAGATATGCATATTTAGTATGATATATTCATCCATCAGTCATGTTAGTCATGAGATCATGTTCAAGTTACTCATGTTCAGTATGTACGTCAGTTTGCATCCTTTCCCTCTCACTCAATCTCATTCGAGGATAAATGTTCTCAAGGGGGAGATATTGTAATACCCCATACTTTTCCTAGCTTGAAAAGTTTTCCAAAAATATTAGAAACTTTCTTTGAAAGATGAATCGATTTTTGTACAAGGGGTATTTTCAAGATTTTCACTTTTTTTCATATGGGTAATTCAATAAGCTTTCCATCGAAACCAAATTCTCCCAAATCTGACACCCGGGTGAAGAGTTAGAGCCTTTTTAGAAAAATAGTGTATCACCTGAGCCTTCAGCATATCGCGGAGATAGCTCAAATGGAAATTGTCAATTTCAAGTGTTGCTCCATGATAGTGGTGCGTCATGCCAAACTTCCAGGTCGCAGACTAGGTGGCAATGCGATAGCTCCATATTGCGCCACCGTGCAATTTCCCATTTGTCACTTTCCAGGTACTTGACATGATAGTGGCGCGTCGAACCAAGGATGAAAATCAGAAAATTTTCTTAGAAATTAAATACATGTCCTAGGGTTAAAAAGGTCAATTTCCCACCCTATATAAACCTTATAACATGAGATTTGGCCATAATTTAGCAACTTATACTCAATTACTTTCAAAAACTCTCAAAAACAAGCCTTAGGGTTTTCATAGAAGTTTCAATTCCAAGGGAATTCACCATTAAATTTCAAGAATCTCTTCATCAATATTCATAGAATCACAAGCTAAGGTATGAGTAGTGATTATTCATGGACTCTTTTCGTCAATGAAGCCCAAGAATCTCTTTTCTAAGTTTAAGTTTATGGATTTATTTATAAATTTCATGTTGTTTTTTTTTTATTTTTGTTGAGAATGATCAATTGAATTCAAGTCCATGTTGGGTGATCAATTTTATATGGAATTGATTTGTATAGATGTATATTCACGTGAACCTATAAAAAACCCTAGGATAATGAAATTTGATATGAATCATGATGTTTGATTGTTGTATAATGTTGTCTGCATGTGCTATGCCTATCACGTGTATGATTAAATTCCTATATGAAGGAAAAATACCCAACTAGTATGATATCATGAAATCCCCATGTATGTACAAGTTTATGCATATCACATAATTGATGAAGTGCTTCAATAAATGAATTATGAATTGTGTTGTTGGTCATATGTTCAAGTAAGCCATGCCATGTCAGTTTCTTCTCATCGAGTCCTGGGGATACTTGTACCCGAACATTTAGCTATGTGGCTAGAGCCATGTCATGTTTTCACAATCTCCTCAGTCAAGCTATGATCCATAGAACTCAGTCAGACATTTGATTTAGGAAATTTCCAAAATCTCTGTAATCTTAGTAGTTCAGTAATATCAGTACTCAGTAATCTCAGTAACCTTAGTATTCCCAGTCAATCTCAGTAACTTCAGTATTCTATGTCAGTCCTCAGAACTCAGTATATTTCATCTGTCAATTGAACTTAGTAAATTAGGTTTATCTCCACCAAATAATACCACTAGTATCAGTTCAGTTCATCTAATTAGTTTAGTTTAGTTAATCAGTTAAACTCAATTAATTAGTTCAGTGTCTTTCAGATGGGAGTAGGATTCAGTACCGAGCGAGCCTAGGGATGGGGACTCACCCGCTAGATAGGACTGAGATCCCTAGAAGCAATCCCTAAGTTCCAGAACTACGTAGCCTACGTAGGTATGAGATGTCACCCATTAGATAGGACTAACATACTTAGGGATCACCCGTTAGAGCATTTAAATTTATAGGACTGATCCTAGGGGTTACTCGCTAGATTAAGACTGACTCTACATCAGTTGTCTTTACCAGTGGTGCGGTACTAACATCCTTCCAGGTGGGGTTAAAGGTTGGAACCCAGTTAGCTTAGTATAGGGTATGTCGGTTAGATGAATACATCCCACAGTTTCAGTTACAGAATAAGGTCTGTCAGATACAGTTAATTAAGCTCAGTAGTATCAATTTAGGACTGTCAGATACAGTCACTCCTTATCATTATAAATAGACTCTGGGATCACCCATTAGACAGGACTGATCTCAACTATGGTCAATCAGTAATGGTATCATCAGATTTAGAGATCACCCGCCAGATAGGACTGATCTCAAATTCAGTTACTCAGATACAGTACAAAACTTAGCTAGTTCCATTAGATTTAGGACTGTCAGATATAGTCACTCATGTTATCAGTTATACTAGTTATATCAGTTATCAAAACTGATGTTATTAGTATTCAGCTTTAGGACTGTTAGACACAGTCAACAAGACCAGTTCTTCATAATCAGAACTGTCAGAAATAGTTTTTCATGTATCAATAACATAGTATCAGCCCCTTAGATATCAGTAATTCTATATTATTAGTAAACTCAATAGTCAGAACTTAGCATTCAGTCATATCACGATGTCAGTTACAGTTACATATGCATGCATGTATTCTCACATTCACGTTTGTCAGTCAGTTAGTATTGTTCATTCATATGAACCTATTGCATTCAGCATACCTCACTTGCATACCAGTACATATAAAGTACTAACGCATTTGTGCTATGGTGTCTTATACCATAGGTTTAGAAGCACAAGTTCCAAAGAACCAGTAGTATCCCAGGCGATCAGAGTTAGCAGTGAGTCTTCATCCTTCGAGGAAATGATGATCACATTACTATTTCAGTTTTTAGTTTATTTTAGTAGTTGGAGTTAGTTGGGGACATATCCCATCACTCCTTATTTAGATAGTTTAGAGGCTTTCAGACTACAGTATGTTAAGATAATTATCTCAATTATTTTGACATTGTTATACCATATTTTTAAGTTATGTACTAGTATTGAACCTTATGGCCTTTCAGTTCATGTTTTCACATTTATGATATTATTACTATTATTAACTGCTCAATTTACAGATATCTGTCATGGGTTAGCTTGTGGTCATTCGGAGTTATGGGCACCGTGTAGCATTCTGGGACCAGATTCAGGTCATTACAAACTTGGTATCAGAGCCAGGTTCAATAGTGTCATAGGAAGTCTAAAAAGCCGTATCTAGTAGAGTCTTGTACATATGTGTGTTGTGAACCACACTTATATGTAGGAGGCTATGAGATGTTTTGGGAATAATTTCCCTTTATTCAGTATTTATGTCATACCAGTGAGCATAATATAAAGTGAATCTCTCAGTCTAATCTATTTCTCCTTTCCTTCTACAGAACATGCCTTCTAAATGAAGAAATGGGAATCAGTCAGCCCCTCAGCCCGAAGAGCCTTTGGGCAAACATGTTTCTCATATGGAGTTCAGGGCTATATTTACTACTCTTGATTAGTTAGTTGCTACTCATAATGAATGACCAACTGTCACTTCGGCTAACCCAATGGCTAATTCAGCTGCAGCCAGGATTCGGGACTTCACCTGAATAAACTCTCCATCCGTTCTTGGGTCTAAGTCAGATGAGGACCCTCAGGAATTCCTAGATCAGGTTTAGAAGGTGACTGACATATGGGGGTGACTACTATTGAGAGTGCTGAGCTAGCTACATATCAGTTGTAGGATGTGGCTCGTACTTGGTTCAAGTAGTGAAAGTTAGAAAGGGCAGATGATGCATGACCTCTAGAATGTGATGATTTTGTTACTATATTCTTAGAGAGGTTCTTTCCCCTAGAGTTGAGAGAAGCTAAGGTGTTAGAATTCATCAAACTCAGGTAGGGCACCATGACGGTGAAAGAGTATTCTCTTAAGTTTACTCAATTAGCCAGATATGCTCCTCATGTGGTTGCAGACAATAGGGCCAAGATGAGTAAGTTTGTGTTAGAGGTGAGTGATTCTGTGGTTAGTGAGTGTAGATCCGCCATGCTGAATAGTGACATGACTTTAGCCAGACTTATGAACCATGCTCAGCAGATAGATGAGAAAAAGATTAAGATGAAGGAAAAGCAGAATAAGAGGGCAAGGACTAGTAGTTTCAGCTTTGCTCAGCCTAAGTCAGGAGGTGGTAGCCGTACTCTGCATAGTTATAAGTTTGTAGTCCCAGCTCCATCTTCAGCTAGTGCACCAGTACCCAAGTTCGAAAATGACAGTCATGATGGGTCACCAGGATCTGAGGCCCAGGGTAGTGAGAACAGAAGTCTTACCTATCCACTTTATGAAGAGTATGGTAAGAATCACCTAGGTGTATGTAGAGTAGGCAGTGATGTATGTTATGGATGTGGTATGCCAGGCCACAGGCTGCGAAAATGTAGAGTAAGGGCTCAGAAGGGAAAAGATTTTTGCTAGCAGGGCGTCATTTCCAGTAACACTAGTGGTCTGCATCATAATAGGTTTTACGCTCTTTAGACTCGCCCTGATCAAGGAAATTCCCTAGGCATAGATTCGGGTATGTTATAGGTCCTCATGATATGCATTGTTAGACCTCTTTCTCTCATTTTAGCTTAAGATTTTCAGCATGAGTTATTCAATCATGAATCAGTCCGTGGATGCCCTATGCATCACCCCAGATCTTAGTAAGGTGAATGTTCTTAGAGGGACATAGTGTCCCAAGAGGGAGATACCCCATTATTCCCCAATGCTCTCATGTCTTAAATTAAGTTTCTCTTTGTATAAGGAATCCTGTTTAGAATAGAGGGTAATCATTACTTGACCCTCAATGTCCCAACCTTAGCTATGGGACAAGTATTCAGAGGCTCAGTTCAGTTCACAAAATTCAGTTTATATGTCAAGGTTCAGCGTTAGTCATTTTCTGAGGTTCTAGTTCATACATACTTCTGGAATAATCATGGGGTCATCAATTTTTTTTAGCCGTGTAACAATTTTCTTAAACTTACTTAGTTCCCTGCTCAGATCCCCAATACAAACTTGGTACTAAGTACCCTTGCATATTTAGTCATGCATTCATATATCTATTCAGTCATGTAATATGGCATCAGACATGAGAACATATAGCATCATACATGCATTCTCACTGTGAGAAATTTGGCTCATCAGAATCTTTAGTCATGTACTCATAAGTCAATTATCAGCCATGCATCAGATATGCATGAATTCAGCTTATTAGTCATGTATCAGATATGCATGTTCAGTATGTTATATTCAGCCATCAGTCATGTCAGTCATAAGATTATGTTTTAGTTATTCATGTTTAGTATATACGTCAGTTTGTATTCTTTCCCTCTCACTCAGTCTTATTTAAGGATAAATGTTCTCAAGGGGGAGATATTGTTATACCCCATACTTTTCCTAGCTTGAAAAGTTTCCTAAGAATATTAGAAGCTTTCTTTGAAAGATGAATCCACTTTTGTGTATGAGGTATTTTCAAAATTTTCACTTTTTTCATGTGGGAAATTCAATAACCTTTCCATCGATACAAAATTCGCCCGAATTTGTCACTCAGATGAAGAGTTAGAGCCTTTTTAGCGAGACAGTGTATCACCTGAGTCTTCAATGCATCACGCAGATAGCTCAAATGGCAATTATCAATTTCCAGTGTTGCTCTGTGGTAGTGGCAGATCATGCCAAACTTCTAGGTTCCAGACAAGGTGGAAACGTGATAGCTCCATGCCACGCCATCGTGTACTTTCTTATTTATCACTTTCCAGTGACTTGGCGCGATAGTGGCGCGTCGCACCAAGGATGAAAATCGAAAAATTTTCTCAGAAATTAAATACGTGTCCTAGGGTTAAAAGGGTCAATTTTCCACCCTATATAAGCCTTATAACACAAGATTTGGCCATAATTCAGCTACTTATACTCAATTACTCTTAAAAACTCTCAAGAACAAGCCCTAGGGTTTTCAGTCAAGCTACGATCCATAGAACTCAGTCAGTTATGTGACTCAGGAAATCTCAGAAATCTTAGTAATCTTAGTAGTTCAGTAATCTCAATGATCTCAGTACTCAGTAATCTTAGTAACCTCAGTATTCCCCGTCAATCTAAGTAACTTCAGTATTCTTAGTCAGTCCAAAGAACTCAGTACATTCCGTCAGTCAACAAAACTCAATAAATTCAGTTTAGCTCTGTTAAACAATACCACTAGTATCAGTTCAGTTTTGCTAATCAGTTTAGTTTAGTTAATCAGTTCAACTCAATTAATTAGTTCAGTGTCTTCCAAATGGGAGTAGGATTCAGCACAAAGTTCCATAACTACGTAGCCTACGTAGGTACGAGATGTCACCCATTAGATAGGATTGACATACTCAGGGATCACCCGTTAGTACATTTAAATGTACAGGACTAATCCCTGGGGTCTCTCGCTAGATTAAGACTGACTCCACAACTGTTGTCTTTACCAGTGGCACGGTACTGACACCCTTCCAGTTGGGGTTACAGGTTGGACCCTAGTTAGGTTAGTATAGGGCATGTCAGTTAGACGAATACATCCCATAGTTTCAGTTATAGAATAAGGACTGTCAGATATAGTCAATTCAGATCAGTAGTATAGATTTAGGACTGTAAGATATAGTCACTCGTTATTATTATAAATAGACTCTGAGATTACCCATTAGACAGGACTGATCCCAACTGTGGTCAATTAGTAACAGTATCATCAAATTTAGAGATCACCCGACAGATAGGACTGATCTCAGGTTCAGTTACTCAGATACAGTACGGAACTCATCTAGTTTCATTAGATTTAGGACTGCCAGATACAGTCTCTCATGTTATAAGTTATATCAGTTATTAGAACTCATGTTATCAGTATTCAGCTTCAGGACTATTAGACACAGTCAACTAGAGCAGTTTTTTATAATCAGAACTGTCAGAAATAGTTATTCATATATCAGTAACATAGTATCAATCCCTTAGATATCAGTAATTCCATATTATTAGTAAACTCAATTGTCAGACCTTAGAATTCAGTCCTATCACGATGTCAGTTACAATTACGTATGCATGCATGTATTCTCACGTTCATGTTATTCAGTTAGTTAGTATTGTTCATGTATATGAACCTATTGCATTCACCCTACCTTACTTGCATACCAGTATATTTAAAGTACTGACACATTTGCGCTATGCTGTCTTATACCGTAGGTTTAGAAGCACGAGCTCCAGAGAACTAGTAGCATCCCAGTTCAATGATCAAAGTTAGAAGTGAGTCCTCATCCTTCGAGGACATGATCACATTACTATTTTATTTTTCAGTTTATTTTAGTAGTTGGAGTTAGTTGGGGACATGTCCCATTAACTCCTTATTTAGACATTTTAGTGGCTTTCAGACTACAGTATGTTCAGATAATTATCTCAGTTGTTTTGGTATTGTTATACCATATATTTGGTTATGTACTGTATTGAACCTTATGGCCTTTCAGTTCATGTTTCCGCATTTATGATATTATTACTATTATTTAGTGCTCAGTTTAAAGATATCAGTCATGGGTTAGGTTGTGGGCTTTCGGGGTCATGGGCACCGTGTAGCGTTCCGGGTACCAGATTTGGGGGGTTACACTAGGCTAGCCCAAGAAGCTCCTAATGTCGATTGGAGTCATGGGACTCGGAAATTTCTTAACAGCCTCAACTTTCTGTGGGTCCATCTTGATCCCTTTGTTAGAAAGAACATGCCCGAGCAAAACTCACACTTATAAAACTTTGCAAAGAATTTCTATTCCTTAAGAGTCTGCAGTAAAATTCAGAGGTGGTTGGAATGATTCCCATTACTCTTAGAGTACACCAAGATGTCATCAATGAATATTATAATAAACAATCCAAAAACTGTCTAAACACCCAATTCATAAGATCCATGAAAGCAATCGGAGCATTAGTCAAGCCAAATGACATAACAAAAAACTCATAGTTACCACACCGGGTTCGTAAAGTAGTCTTAGGAATATAGACCCCCCTAATTTTCCAGTAATGATAGCCTGAATAAAGATTAATACTAGAGAAATACCTAGCACCCTGAAGCTGGTCAAAAAGATCATCAATCCAAGGAAGAGGATACAGATTCTTTACTGTAGCCTTTTTCAGCTGTCGATAATCTATGCATATTCGAAGGGACCCATCTTTTTTTTGCACGAAAAATACAAGAGCACCTTATGGAGAAACACTAGGATGGATAAAGTCGTTATTAAGAAAATCCTTTAATTACTCATGTAGTTCAGCTGGAGCCATCCTATAAGGAGAAATAAAAATAGGACGGGTATTTGGTAGAAGATCAATCCCCAAATCTATTTCCCAATCGGGAGAAATTCTAGGAAAGTCATCGGGAAACACTTCAGGAAATTCACTAACCATAGGGACAGAAGGCAAAGAGGGATCTTCAGAATTAGAATCCTTAACCCAAACTAGATAATATAGACACTCCTTGGAAATCAACTTCTGAGCTCTAAGATAGAAAATAAACCTCCATTTAGGTACTAAGGAACACCCCTTCCATTCAATCATAGGTTCATTAGGAAAATAGAAACAGACCTTTCAGGTCCGACAATCTAGAGAAGCATAGTACAAATGGAGCCAATCCATCCCCTAAATTACATCAAAATCTACCATCTCAAGTTATATAAAATCGACCAATGTCTCCTTATGATAGATGGACGCCACACAATCCTTATAGATTTTTGTACCCATGAGAAAATCACCTACCAGAGTAGACATAGAAAAGGGTTTGAAAATTTTTTTTGGACCAAAACCAAAGTGTATAGCCACATAAGGGGTTACATAAGATCAGGTAGAACCTAGATCAAGAAAATAATAAACATCACGAGAAAAGAGCTGTAATATACCAGTAATAACATTTGGAGATACTTCAAACTCTTGATGAGTAGCAAGTGCATAGAGACGATTCCGGCAAGTGCCGGTACCTAAAGTGATGCCCTTAGATGTTGGAGCTAAAGATGTAGCGACTGAAATCCTTTTATCTCATGTGAAAACTTTAGCTAGGGAATAATTTCTCTGTATATAACCATGCTGACCATAATTGAATCACATGTTCCTTCTCTCCTTACAATAACCACGATAAAGCTATCTATAAAATCGATAAGGAGGATAAGGTGGGGCTGACTGAGCTTCACTAACCTAAGACTAGGCACCCTGTGCCTTTGGACCACTATTATTCTGAAGGTAACGATCACCAGAAGGTTTAGGATAAGGAGCACTAGCTGTGAAATAAGAATTCCCCTAATTCTTCTTCTTAGTCCACTATCTACCATCTCACTCTCCTATTATTCTGCTGACCTACACCCTGCTCTGAATACCTGGACTTCGTTATCTGCCTTTCTCCCATCTAATGTTGCTTATTCTTTTCATCCTCTACCTGCTGCATATAAAACACCGACCTGGATATGTCCATATCATTGTTCCACCTCAAAACCTCACACTCCAATACCAAGTCACAAGACAAATAAGAAGCAAACTTCCTTATTTGGGACCTCATATTAGACACCAATTCAGGAGCATATCGAGACAAATAATGGAACTTTAAAGAATACTTATTAACACTCATCTTACATTTACTTCAAGTTTACAACTATTCTATCTTTGCTTTTCTCAAATCCCAAGGAAAGAAGTGATTAAGAAAGGTACCCAGAAACTTATCCCATACTGATGACTCAACATCTTTACCTCTCGAATGGTCTCACTCTCCATACCATTGATACACTGCATCTTTTAATTAGTATTAAATAAACTCTACACCCTCAGAATTAGTAGCATGCATCACCCTACAAATCTTCTCTATCTCATCAACGAACCCCTGAGAATCCTCCTCAGCCTTAGAGCCTGCAATGGTTGGGGGATTTAACCTCATTAACTGTCCAACCCACATGACCTCAGATGAATGAGAAACAGGACCAACACTATTAGACTGGTGATACTATGAGGTCACTAGATGAGCAATCATATAAATGGACAATCGAAAATCTATGCTAGAGATGTCTCCCTGAGGTAGATGATCATAAGTATCGCCCTTCCTAGAAGCCCAAGGAGGACTGGTGGGACTCTACATGGGTCCAGACCGGGACTGCACTCCATAAATTGGGAGAGTTCTCTCTATGTTTCCTCAGGTATGACTGAGGGTCAAATAAAGTTTCTACAAACTTTAGATGTTTGGGGAGATTTGATATGAAATTTGAGTATACCAGGAGTTAGAAAAGTTTCATAACACTAGACTCTATAAGTTGTAATAGAACAAAAGAAAGAAAAACATTCCTAAATGTCTTGTAGCTTTCCCTTATAAGTATGGCGCACTATACACCCATAATAGAAACTCTACTCGATAAGACTTTGTGGACACCCAATGACCCTAAATCATTCTCTGATACCAAGCTTGTTACAACCTGAATGAAGGACTAATCGTGATGGGTATCTTAATCCCATCATATGACAGAGACGACCCCCTTAGCCTAACCTCAAGAGCACATAAATGTAAATAGTAGAAGCCAACTAAAATAATATTAAGAATGATAGATAGACTAACGAAATATTTTAAGAATTAGAATGAACAACCAATCCCACACTTTTTTATAAAATCCTTTAAAACTAGAAAACCAACCTAGGTTGGGATATTCCCCTGACCATGATAAAGAAAAGTCACAATTCCCAAAATCAAAGAATAAACCTAATGAAATAGCAGGGCTTTTTGAAAGATGAAGGCTCACCACTTCATAATAACTCAATCAGCGAACCACACCACCTAATGCTGCACAAGAGTAATAGAAAAACCCTAGGACCCTACATCATGAAATGATGTAGCATTTAGGGACGGTCAATGGGATAAGCACTAGCATGTAACTCAGGAAAAGTGATCAAATAATTCTATGTCCAAAATCAGCCAAAACCACATGCACACATTTATATATTCATATATAGGATGCGGGGATAGGGTAAAGGGTTATAAATATGAAATTTTAAAACCATTAACCTAAATTCTATAGATTGCTATGTCGTAAGGGCACCCACGGGCTATATGGGTTCAACTCTCCTTGCTAAAAGGGCCCCAATATGTGTTAGTCACACAAATTAAGAAAATCTAAAGGAAAGGCTAAAGACACCGAGATGCTATCTATTCCAAATATATGTATAATATGTACCATACACACAATTATACCCCTATGCTGGCAAATAGGTTTCCAGTCTTGGTTCCCTAGGATCTCCACCTTCACGGTGAACTATATCCTTTAAGCCAAAATTAAAACCATTTACACATAAACCCAATCTTTAACCCAAGAGTTATTCATTAACAAATTAACCGACATGTTATCATCATACCAATTACACTTGTAACCTTATATAATTATGCCAACCAATCCAAGTACCCATTAGATTCCCAAGTTTCATTGAAGTTCCAAAACCATGGCCACCAAGGTCAATCCAAAACCATTTTGACTATACATTATCCTTTAATTCAAAGCAATGTTACCATTGTCAAGCCAAATCCACCAATTTGGGGAAAACCTTGTCCCCAATTCCATTCACTATAATCATTCACCCATTCATCCCAAAAAACTATCAATTAAAGATTAAATAATACATTTAAACCATGGGAAATACAATTCAAGTAATAACTATTAAAAGCCCTCAACCCAATTTCAAATCTAACAATTAAAATTATATGAACAATGATTAAATATATGACATAATTAAAATTAATGTTAGGGATGAGAGACATGACTGTAACACTAAAGAATTTAGAGAGAAATCAAAGATTGGAGCCTAGGTGTTGAATCCCTTGTAAAAACCCTAGTATTTTTGCTTTGAGAGTTAAAAAGGAGAGGATTAAGGTTTTTGATTTAATTGACTGAAGATAATGAGGGCCTTTATATGTTTTTAAGTCATGGAAATATTATGAAGGGAGGAAAAGACCAAAATAACCTTAATTAAAATGTGCAAGAAATTCTGGGCCTATTCATCATGACTTAGGCAACAACTCGTGATGTCTGACCATTAGTAGTTACCTAGACTTGTTACAACTCATTATCAGTTATCATAAGTCATGGTGAAGACTAATAATCAAGGCAGAACTCTTGGGTAACCCTACTATTCGAACAACAAGACCCACCTCATGACTTGTTATGTGTGGTAAGACTCTTTACGTGAGTCATTATCCAAGCACTGTTTGACTCTACTTCAGAAATTTTCTAACTCAAGAGTTTATCACCTACGAGGTCTAGGGTGAAAGTACCTAGGGTATTATGCCGGCCCAGTCTATAGGAATAATTCTTTGCAATCACGGTCAACCCTCTATGCAATCACTATGAGTAACTTGGTCAAGTCTCAAGACTGCAATAGTAGGTCATACGATCATGATGAAGGATTAAGGGATGAACCATTTAAAAATAAAAAATCTAAGGAAATGGTCTAAAAATCCTCTAAATAAACCGTTGAGATTTGTTTGGGACTTCAAGAAAATAAACTAATATTCTACTAGGTTTATTTTGATATTTTAGACTCAGTGGATCTATTAGATTTATCAAAAGATGTTTTTTTTGAATAAGTTAAACCCCAAAACCCCCTTAGGCTAAATTTAACTAGATTATCATCTAGGAGGTCAAAACTAATTATAAAGGCTCCAAACCGCAAACAATTATGATACTAAACTAAAATATATATTTCAAATCTAATAGAACTAACAGAATCACCATCCAGTGCTTGGATGATAGAATATTGATCAAAGTTAAACTAATTACTTTCATGAAAACTTAATACCTCAAACACACTCAAATCATACCCAAATCCTTTGAGTACCATGCCAATTATCCTCATAATTCATAAATAATATATAACAATTACAAAAAGGGAAAAATGATCAAAATATATAAAAATCTAAAATTGCCACAAGGACTACAGTTTTATAATTCTAGCACTGATGTGTCATGTAAACACGACACTTTCAATGCTTAAAACCACGAAATTATGCTTAAAATTAGGTCATTTTAGTAGATATGATGTGTTTTTACGGTTATTATAGGTAAAACAGGTCTAGCATAGTATTGGAAAGAAACAGGAAGAGGAAGACCTAAAAAGACCAAAGTTGCAAAAGGTACGAGTCCCCTCACAAGTTGTCAAAACCTCATACGACTCGTAGGCTAACTCGTAAGCACAACAAAACCCAAAGCCAAACTAAGAAGCTAAGTATAGAGAGGATATGAATGAGTAACCGAGTCATAAGAAGGGATATATATCATACCATGAAGTCATCAAGACAATAGAACCCAAGGAAGAAATTTAGATTTGAAGTGTTAGAAGAATACGAGTTGGAAGTCTGAGTACGACTCTTTGATCCAACCGTAAGCAGAACAATGTTCAAAAGAAGAAAAGAAGAAGTCCCAAGTGGATACGAGTGAAGGCAACGACTCGTATGATCAAGTTAGGACTCGATATAAGGAGTCATTAGATGAGCAGAAAGTTAAAGCCTAGAAGATCAGAAATTGGAATGATGATGAGAGGCATAATAAAACTCGTATAATAATGGTAACAGTTAAAGAGCGAGTCGTACCTTGTGCCAATATTACCTTACCTCTTTTATTTTTATTAGGATTTCTAAGTATTTCTAAGATACTATAAATACTCTAGAGTTTATCTTTTATTAGGTTACATTCTCATATATTATTTTGAGACTCTATTGCATACTTTTACATCATTGATACTTTACGATTATTCTTCAGATTTTGGATTTTTATTCAATTGAATACTTGGGATTTTATTTATCTTATTTGTGTACAATTAATTATATGTAATTTTCATTAATAATTATGGTTTCTTGCAAACATGATCGGCTAATCTCCCTAACTAGGGTTGTGGGAACCCTAGTGGATTAGTTACATAAAAGAAGTGGGATATTCATCTATTCTAGGGTTTATGCATGTATCTTAATCTTCTTCACAATAATTGACCTCAGAGCTATTGCAAAAGCTTAGGGATAGCCTGTATTTGCATAAATAATCACAAGAGAGTTTGTGATTGGAAAAAGCGGATTAAGTCATTAATTTTAGATTCACTTCCATCATACTATTCCATTATCTTATCTAATCACTTCAGAGTCAAAAGGTGAAAGTGAACTGAAGTCATAAACATAGAGCAATAAGGTGAAACACTCACAAGGTAAAGGCTGAGACTTATCAACACCTTCATAAGACGGTTGATAATACATATCTTGTTGACTTTACAAGCAGAGCAGTAGAATAGATTGATTGAACACATGAAATTTACGGTGTTGAGAAGCTAGGGGGAACATAAGCCTAGTGTTCGTACTCCATTGTTTATGTCTCAAAGCATTTAAGTTTAGTTATTACTAACTGGTTACTTCCAAAAACCCCCCATTTAATTTTCTGCACTGCTAGTGAATTACATCAAGTTAAGCAACTATTTAGCTCTTCTCTATAGGATCGACCCTAACTTAGTTGGGTTGCTATATTTTTCATCAACCCCAACATACTTCTTTGAAGGTTAGTTTTGGGCGACATAAACCACCTCAGGTCATTTTCTTTAACTTAGTTTTATAAGGATCTTTGTAAGGGATTGCACGCCCTTACAGGTGTTTTTGGTGGAACTTCCTCTAATTTTATTCCAATTTCACCAAAATAAGAAGTACCGGTAGGTTAAGGTCATTTATAAAAAGGCCTATCTCTTGGGTCAAGGATCGAGCATTGTTGTTGCGATTGATTTTAAGGTGGATAACCTATTTTGAGAGATATTAATCATGGAGAGAGAGAGGAGAAGGGCATGTGTCCTTAGGACATCTTTTACTGACATACCCCTATGTCTTAGAAAAAAAGTAAATTTTTGCCTCTCCGTCTCCCCTAGTAGTCCTTGTGTCTTACTAAATTATGGTACCTCATTATTTGCTGGCGTTCTAAGTTCCTCTATCAATGGATTTGGCCACTCCCCATGCTATCTCCCCTTATAAGTCTCAAGGTTCAACATAGATTTGGAATGATTATTTTTATAGATTTCTGCTAAGGTTAGCTTAACATCAAAAGAGGTGGGAGTGATCAATTATTTGAATTCTGTGGTTTTAGTGAGAGATCATCAGAAAATCAATCCTACCTCGGCAGAGTGCCTGATCAATAATTATGCTCTTAATGTCTTTAAGGTAAGTAATTTAACCTCCCCGGTGTTTTTGGGGGCATTCTTTCCCCTTTTGATGGAGACTTTGGAATTATTCTATTTCGATTAGTATCTTAGTGGCAGAGGTCTTTAGCAAGACTTAAAAGAGAGGGAATATCTCTTGTCAAGGTGATTCCACCTCAAGAAGAGCTTGAAGACCCCTGCTTAGTGATATACAGACAAAGTACAGAATAAAAAACTAACTAACATAAGAATATGAAAGATAAAGGGATAAATAGAATACAAGTAATTGATAGACACAATTAATGAATGAATAGGAAAATAAGGGTGTATCAAACCCCTAAACCTTTATTCATTGTAAAATAAAGAACCAATCTCCTACATAGACCTCATGGGAATTAGATTCTCGAGCAATCTACATTTCTATATGATAAATCAAACCAAGCGATTCCACGTTTGCCATAAGCTAATCCAAGATTGTCTCACACTTTCACACGTATTACATTCATACTTCATCAATAACTACTTGTTAAATGAAAGAGAAGTCATTTTTATAGTATAGGCTAAGTTATTACATCATATGTGCCAAAAAGTGACCCATTTAGTAAAGACAATACATAGAGGCCCATTAAGCACATTCTTGAGAATTTGTAGAGTACATGGAATGCATCCCAAGGGTATAGTAGGCTGATTTGACCTGCTCTAGCAGATCTAGAGTGGGTTGGGTGCACCACCACAGTGGATGGGGTGCATGTCTTATTTCGGGGGCTTTCTAGACCAGTTTTGCCTCTCCTTGGCCTCTCTAACGTCCCTTGAGCCTCCTTACTCATCATAATCATCTGATATATGACTTTTGATAGCCATAAAGAAGTCATCAAGTGTCTTTTGACCCATAAGCATCCTCTCTAACTATTCAAAGGCCATTTGGATTATATCATCCTCTCCTACTTGAAAAAGATTCGTCCTCAAATTTACAACCTTTAAACTAAAAAGAATAAAACACAACCAATATTTCCTCAAGGAACGAGGGTTAGCACAAGGTTAAAATCAAAATATCCATGCAAAGGAGGTACATATTTGACATATAACCAACAATTCTTTGTTATCAATAAAATGAATTCATCATTGCCTACATAAAGATGTTGTCTATAAGAAGTCTTATGAAATAAGGAAACTATCAAGGTCATAAGACACAAGTGTTACCTTATTTCACAATAAACCATATCTAATAACTCCCACCTCTATCTAGACTAGATCCAACATCAACATGGACACCATCAAATGCAAAAAGGTAGTAAAGAAAGGTATGAAGAAGATGAGTCCTGTCCAAGATATTTCCATACTTAAGAGTAGCAAGGTACTCAAGATATCTAGTAACCAAGTCACTAGAAGTTGGAATAATGTAATACCCCATTCCTTAAAAGCTCCTATGCATATTAAACGAAGTGTACATTGAACTCTTACCCAATACAATATGTCGTGGGTGAATTTCTATTTAAGGTATGATTTAAACATTGGGAGTCATAAGATGATAATATGAGTCCTACATGGTAAGTTATAAATAAGTCAGTGTAAGGTGAGATAAGTTCTGTATAGGTTACAAGAGGGTGATTACTAGTCCTATGAAATGATAAGAGTTGTAAGGTACGACTCATATATTGACCAATGTATGCCATTCTAATTCTACCAAACTTATGAATCTACCAATGTATGCCATTCTAATTTTACCAAACTTATGAATCTAGAGGCCCAGTTGTATCATCATCATATAAGTCGTATCGTTCAGCTCGTATAGACTAACACCGATATTTGTAATGATTAGTTAAAGGGGATTTTTTGTCTTTTTTCTTCTTATAACATCTACCCATGACTTATAACCCTTAAAAAAGCTTATTTTCTCTCAAATCTCAAACACTTCACACATTAATATCCTCTCATATACTCAAGAACAACAATTAGGGTTTCTTAGAGGTAAGAGCAATTACAAGGATTCTTCCCTAAAGGTTCTACTACAGGTATGTGGGGTATTCGTCAATGGGTCCCTTCCACCCATTGAGCCCAAAAATCATATTTTAGCTTAGAAGTCTGAATTTTATCCTATTATATGAAATTATCCATGAAATTTGTGAATTTAATCCATGAACTTCTTAATAAATCAAATTCAAGCCATGTCAATATATGTTTCCATGTTATTTACATCACTTTATGTTTGAATGACAATTTCTCTCATCTTAATTCCCTTGATTTCATGGTAAATCCTCAAGTTATGAATTAAACCATGTAAATATATTATTTTCTCATGTTTAACACATTCCCATGTCTAAATTCATGTATCCGTCTCATCCATTGAATTATCGCTAGATTTTGGTCTTTGACTTTTGACTTTATGTCACTGTTTTAAGTAATTTTATCGTATTTTGTAATTATTCAGTACTGGTGGGTTATGTTTTAATTAACAAGTTAGTCAGACCATGGTTTTATTATCATATTTAGAACATCATATTCATTTTGATCATTTACAAGAATAATACCACATCATGTTAAACTACAAATAATACTAGTGTCATTCAGTTGGGAGTAACACTTAGCACCGGGTGAATGCAGGGATGACGATTCTCCCATCAGTTAGGCATGAGTCATTAGTAGCATTCCCTAAGTTCCAGACTGATAGCGCCAGCATAGTTATAAGGGGTCCTCCATCAGTAGAGGCATGACACCCTCATTCTTCGAGACATCAGCCTTGTGGATCACATTGTCAGAAACGTGTTAATACCCCTAGCAAGGTATCAACACCCACCTAATTATGGTTATGAGTTAGATCCCTATAGCTTAGATTGGGGCATGTTGGTTATAGCTAGCTCCCATAGTGTAGGTCTCAGAATAGATCAGTTTAAGTTTGCATGACCAAGTTTACAGATGATTTCAGGTGTGCAGTTATACAAATTTTAGTTTTTCAGATTCTAGATTATTTCAGTATATACGTTTATGCTTGGTCTTGCATTCTCAGTATTATATGTCATGCATCCATGTTCAATTATCTTATGTATTTCAGTTAGTCCTTATCTCACATACCAGTACATTCAAAGTACTAATCACATACTTTTTTGTTGCGCTATGTTATCTTACAACATAGGATTAGAAGCTTAATTTCCCAATCATATTCGACAATCCAGCATTATCCAGTAGTGGTAGTGGTGAGTCCTCTTCTATCGAGGCATGACCTATGTTATCATTATTTTAGTGTCTATTTATGTTCAGTTAGTTGGAGTTAGTTGGGGTCTGTCCTACCAA
Organism: Capsicum annuum; assembly: GCF_002878395.1. NCBI lineage: Eukaryota > Viridiplantae > Streptophyta > Magnoliopsida > Solanales > Solanaceae > Capsicum > Capsicum annuum. The sequence continues at coordinate 80,909,787 of NC_061121.1, forward strand.
CTACTCTTGATTTCTAGAGACTTTCAGGCAGTCAGATAGACAATCAGTTTTAATTCTCTTATCAGTTATTTCAGACAGATAGACACTCATTTGATTTTAGTTCATCTAGTTGTTTCAGATATGTTGGATTATATTTTTGTGTTTTATTTCAACACAGTACTATATCAGTTTACTTTCTGCATATATAGATCTCACATTATATTATTCAATGCACATAGCAAGTACCAGAATATGTGTTAACTTGTGGTTACTTTTAGCCATAAGCACCATTGTTGCGATCAGGAGGTAGCCTCGGGTCGTGACAAATAACCAAGGATGGAGTCGAAGTATTAGGATGCATATCACCCTTCCTTTCAAGACAACCCATGTTCATACTAATTGCATTTTTAGCATAAACATGGTAATCATCAAGGCAAAAAGATAGAAAAAAAGAGTTAAGGATACCATTCTCATCAAAATTACCCTCAAACATAAGTTTACAATAAAATGAGACAAGACAATTGAATCAAATTACATCTTTTATCTTCAAGCAACTTCCCTTAATAAGTGCATTCACCAATGGAATCATGCTACTAGAGGAATTAGAGAATCTATGAGAAACTAATTCACTCCAAGCCAAAGGGTATACCCAAGAAGTTGGGTGACTTCTTTTCATAGAATGTGGCATGTTAAAAGAGTCCTTCCTATTACTTAAACTTGTCCAACCATACAAGTATGACAATGATTAGAAAACCAAAGGTGTACATCAATTACACACCAAGGACTCTTCCCCAAGAAACAAATAAATTGGGCATTAAGATTGTATGGCCAACAGAATTCAAGCATCAAAGGCAAACACCATGAAGGAATCCTTAAGAAACTAATACTCTCATGGTGTGACATGATTTCAATCAATTTAAAGGGACTATTCAATATAAGGAAAACATCATCATGTCTTCAAAGATCAGTAGGAACAGGAGGGGAAGGTACATACCTTGGAAGCAATGCCTTGAATTTGTTCTCGTCCTCCATAGATGCTTTATAAGGAACTTCCTTTCCATGCATCAACTTGGACCAATAGTATTGATCCTTTTGAATCTTTTTAGGAATTCCTTTATTAGGTAACTCCTTCTTTTAATCCATGGGGTTAGATACTTGACTCCTTGTCATAAGGTATTCATCGACCCAAAGGAGTTTGCGTAGGTTCCTCCTTTGAGCCAAGTCTTCATCAACCCTGGATTCCTTGAGTAAGAACTCATCTAGGCCTTCAAACTTATGCTCATGAGAGGTCTTATTTGAGTACTTATTTGGAAGCATTAGCTCATGAACCTGTAAGATAGATGCATTGGTACTAGGCAAAATGCTAGTCCCATGGTTTGCATGTAACAAAGGCTTAGGTTTGAAAAGTTCCACAACTAGGTGTTCCTTGTCTCCCTCATTTAATCCAACCCTTGGATCAAAATTCTTACACAACTCTCCATCTCGAGCCAAGCTCTTTTCCCTATTCTTAGATTTCTATTCCCCCTCATCCTTAACTTGATTCGGTTAACCATGACACATATTTTGAGCATGTCCACTAAAGGAAGCTTAAAAGTTTGGGGATCGGGAAGGGTCGAGTTAGGTAAATTTAGAAAATTTATCATATTTTCCAACCTTCTTGAGAAATAACAATCCATGTTACCCATATGACCATCCATTTTAGTCACACTTAGTTTGAAAGATCCTAATCGGCTATCCATAACATTAAGCTTCTCCATGATGGAACTAACCTAACTAGGCATCTCACCTTCCTCGGCCGTCGTACCTAACAAAATAAATGCCAAAAATAAAGACAATAAATAATTTAAGGTTATGAAATCAACCTCACAAGCTCTCAAAGTTCACATCTTTGGTTGTTCACTTAATTGGCATCACAAGCATTGATAAATCATTTATGCTCTTAAGAGAATGCTTGGTACCAATTGTGGCTTGAGGTCAGAATAGATTATTGTTTAAAAAGACTAAAATAAAATATGTATAGACTTGAGTCAAGAAGTTATGATGAATTAACAACTATAGAATCTTTAAATAAAAAATAATATTGAAAGAAATAGGACTCAAGAACTAATCAACCAACTTAGTGGATGAATTACTAGTTCGTGAGTAGTTTAAGAATCAAAGAAGAGATTAGGAATCAATAAATTGAAAATAAGAATCAAACCTTGATAAATAGAGTTTTTAAAGTGTTGAGATGTGTTTTAGAACTTTAATTGATGTTGGAGAAGTGTTGAAATGCGTTTGGGGGCTATTTACATTCACTGAAGGTGTTTTGGAGGGATGCATTGGGCTGCTGCAGCATGTGGGGAATAGATTGGATGCAGCTTAGGACCTTTGATACTTCCTTGAGGTGTGGATATAGGTCTATGGTAGACCAAGCGCACCTGGGTCAAAGATGCAAAAAGCAATTGGTCCGCCCCATGGCCCTTGAAATGGCTCTTTTGCCCTCTAAATAGTCCCTCCTTGTACTGTTTTGTAGAATATCCTTTGGAATACTCTTTGATGATTTGTGACAATCACTTTTGACACACTTTTGTTCCTTATTTTCGGATCAAACACCCTCTTTTGATGAAACTTTTAACTTGAAGATTTGAATTCCTCCAAGAACACAAAGAACGCCAAGAACACTAACTTCTTCTTCGGAGCTCGGAATGAGTTGAAAGTTTCAATGTGAGAACTTTTAAATATTATAAAATTGTTCCAAATGTCTTTCTTACCAAATTCTCAACCATTTTTTTCCATATTTTTGACCTTCTTCTCCTTTCTTCAAGTTCAAGCTCTTAACAATGATAGCTTACTCAAAATGACTCTGATTAAGCTCAAATTTGAAACCTAGACTCCTATAGTGTTATTGAACATAAATATAACACTATAAATACACAAAAAACACAATATATAAGATACAATTTTTTACCTAAGACCAAAAATGTGAATAGTGAATTTTTTGGGATTTTCGATTTTGACACTTTTTTTTTGTTGATTTTCAAGATAGCAAACCCAAGATTGACATTGTAGGAATAAAATAAAGATCGAATAAGATTCTAAATGATATGTGAATAATGTAATAAATTAGAAACTAAACTAAGATACGAATACAAAAGATAAAGGGATAGATGGAAAGCAAGTAATAGATAGACACAATGAATGAATGAATGAATACCAAAATAAGGGTTTATCAAAACCCTACCCCTTTATTGAATTTCAAATAAAACAACAATCTCCTACGTAGACCTAAAGGGAATTGGATTCTCAAGCAACCCATATTTCTAGATGATAAATTAACTCAAGCGATTCCACGCTTGATACAAGCTAACCTAAGATTGCCTAACACTTTCACAAGTGTTTACACTCATAATTCATCAATAAATATTTACTAAATGAATGAGAAGTCCTATTTATAGTCTAGGCTAAGTTGTTACATCATATGGGCCCAAAAGTGACCCATTTAGGAAAGACAAAACATAAAGGCCCATTAAACACATGCTTGAGCATTTGTAGAGCACATGGGTCACATCCCAAAGGTATATTAGGCTGTTTTAACCCTCTATAATAGATCTAGAGCAGGTTGGGTGATTCCATAAGAGGATGGGATGCATGTCCTCTTCTGGGGTCTTTCTAGCCCCATTTTGCCTCCCCTTGGCCTCTCTAAAATCTGTTGAATCCCCCGATCATCATAATCATACAATGGGAACCTTTATATATTCATAAAGTGTCTATTGACCCAAAATCATCCTCTCTAACAATCTGAAGGCTATTTGTATTGTATCACTTTGTGAGCCACTAAGCTCGAAGCTCTAAGGTTGAGATTAACATTATTTTAGTAGAAAAAAGGACATAGTCAAGATACTCTCTTATGCCTATAGGAGATAGAAGACTTACAAAGTGATAATATAGAGCAGGTTGGTGCTATTAAAAGGTTACTAGAGAGGTAATTTAAGCTAAAAGAGTACATCTAATTAGCTGACTTCGAGTTGTTACCTCTATCTATAATTTTTAGGAGCCATTTTAATGTTAAGTACAATGTACAAGTTCTATTCGATAAAGACAATTTCAGTGATGAATGTTGTTACATGATGAAGTCCCAAGATGCTCAAATTATCTTCTTTGGCATCTTAAAATAAATTTGAGCTAAGTATTTTTACGTAGACAAAGAGACATTGAGTTCCAAGACATAGTCAACATTGCAATAGACTAACCTTTGATGATGCAGACACGTTCTCTATTTTTTTAAAGGTGAGGTATAAGAGGATAGTCTATCTCGAGGCCTCAAGTATTGGGTATGAGCAATATAAAGGGTTGCTCTTTTATGTGTATCTTTGTATGATTTATTTGCTTATGTTAAATCACACACTTTAGGTTTCAGGGTGAGACTTTGTACTTTATGTTCAATGTATTAATAATCACTCGACTATTTACTTTTTTGTTTTTCCCTACTTTAATATAAATGAAAAAAGTTGAGAAGACTTCTCAATTTAGCGTTTGAATTATTTGATTCGTGTGCAGTTGGACCAACTTTGACGCCTCAATTTTTGCATATCTCTTTTTAGACTTCCATTAATGTTAATCGAAACCAACCACGAGGTGTTCGTATGTGACCCTTCACTTCTTGTACATTTAATAGGCTTCGTACTATAAGTAGCATCCTTTTAGGCTTGGTATTTTACACCCCTCAGATCCTTTCTTTAGTTGTTTGAGAGATAAATGAGAGAGAAAGAAAGAAAATACTTTTCCTATATGGCATTCTCCCAAAGTATAGACATTGAAGTGGTCCTCCCCTACCATTTTTGCCTTATCCTTGTTTTTAATCATGATATCAAGATTTAGGCTATTTTGATGAAGTAGTAGATGAGGGTAAGGTTAAAGTTGTATGTGAGGCAAAGGGAAAGAGAGGTGAGAGACAACTCTCTTCCATCCAGTTGTCTTGGGTCTTAGGTTTGGTTGGTCTATCAAAGTGACTTTTAAAGTTGTGAGTTGAATAAAAGGTACCTAGAGCACCAAAAGAAGCAGCCCTCATCCTTAAGCGACCCTCAATCATATTTGAGACAGATGCCTAATTCGAGGTAGGCTCTCATAGAGGTATGCATTTTGAGGGTTTCTCTAGAATAGAAACCCCATGCAGGTTACTATATCCTTTCTTAAATGTTTTGCCCTTGAATGTTGTCATGAACTTTTGTTTATATTGTGTTGCCTTTTATGGTTCCCTTTTTCAAGATGCCAGGTCATGGGCCAACAAGTGTAATGATAGAACCTGCTTGCTAAAGAGTAACTCTGGCAAATGAGAGTTGTTCAGTAAATAAGATTATGTGAATAATCTGAAGGGATGCATTTTCTCCTGAAGCTCCTCACCTTCGTAGTCTGAGCTTGTGTACCTTTCTAGTGCCAACTTAATTTTAATATTTGTAGATCATGACCATTATAATCCATTCTTAGGCTCAAGGGAATTAGTGTAATGCTTTGGTGTATGACCTTGATTCCTATTATGTATTTCATCTTATTTAAGTGAATAGATTTATCATATTTTTTATAAAAGCATTGTACTATATTCCTTTTGTGATTAATAAACTCAAACTTGTTAACTCAGAGACTTATTTTAGTATGTTTTGTCCACGCAACTGTTACCATATGATATGGCAGCAATAGCATTTTTCAAGAGTATTCCCAAAGGGTCACACATTAAGCATGGCCTATTTTTAGGTCTACTCGAGTGGAGTTAGGCTGAGTTAGTAAGTGTCGAGTTGTTATGATTGATGATTGAAGACATATATCACTAATTTTTTTTGTAGTCAATGTCTCTTGCAAAATCATCTATGAGGTTGGGGTGTAGTTAGATCTTAGTCCAACAAGAGACTATTTTAAGTCTATTAATTTAAGATCTTGGGTCGAGGAGGATCCTTTTTATTTTATGGTTGTGCAGATAAGTCTAGACATCTTTGAGGGCCTTAGAGCATAGCATTGGAAGAAAGTTTCTCTTATTTTAGTCATCTTTCAACTTAGGAATCTTTAATGGGGATGATTTGGGTTTTCACAAATGATTTGAGGGTTCCTCGTATTTGAGGCTACCTCGGATGTGTAATATGAATCCTTGAATTCCTATTTTTAGATTATCAGTTTACGTGCTAAGAATGAATTGATTCTTTTCAAAAAGCCAACAAAATAACTTCATCTCTGACAATATGTCGTGTCCCAATTCATATATTTTAAGAGCCATTATGTGTACTTTGTAGTAATCCCTAGTATTATTTTTTCTTAATTCAGGAATTTTTTATGTTTTGGCGGACCCTTTAGCATTTGCGGTTTTAGGGGGATGTGCTATCAGGATCGAGAGTCCTTATCATATAGAGCCATTTTCCTTGTGAATAATCAATAGTGAGTGGGCGTTTGAGAGTGAACTTGCCGCGCTAGTTGAGAAATTCATGATTGGGCTCTCGTGTCATTGTGCACTTATGTTGGGGTTTTTCCCCTTTGACTGAGATTTAAGCTTCTTGTACATTAGTAAATATTTTGAAAAATCTTTCTTATTAATGATTTTAGAATTTGAGACCCATCAAGACTAATACGTGATTTCAAAATTGTTTCATCTTAAACTCATCTTGGAAGTTCCTACTACTACCTTATTAGAAACCTTTCCAACAAAACTCTCTTTGGGGATAGATTGATTGGTCAAGGAAAAAAAAGTGTATCTCATCCTTTTAGGTCTTCATGCTTGATTTCCATGTTGATCGGTGTAATACCCCATAATATTTTTTGATTGATTCAGCTCTTAGTTGCATGCATAAGGGGTCCAAGGCTTGAAAATGTCACTAAGTGGTTAGGATTTAGTCTTTTTCAAGACCCCTAAATTTTATGGATTTTTAGTTTGGTCTTCTCATCCACAAAATGTTGGGTTTTAAGTTGATTCATATTTCAGAGGTTAAAAGTATGTCTTGGGGGAGTTTTGGATTTTTTGAACAAGGTTTGGGGCATGTTTGGATCATGGAAATAGACAGTCTCCGTGATAAGCCCGCATCGCAGTACTAGTCCCAACCTGATGTTGTCCACATTGCGGTAAGGGATTTTTTCAACTGCGATAAGGTCATATTATGATGACGTTGTTGCGTCCACTTTTTGATTTAAATAATCAAGGGGCAATTCAGTCTTTTCTCCATCAACCCAAATTATCCATAACACGACTTGGGGCATTATTACCCCTTCTTCTCAAAATCACTCTCAAGAAACCCTCCTCTTTCCCCATGAACCAATTCAAATCCTTTTTCCTCAAGAAATAAAGAATCCAGGTTTTCCAAGTTCAAGAATCTTCAAGAAAGCATCAAGAATATGGTTTCTTTCATAAATCAAGAAGCTTAAGGTATGTGGGATGTTCATCCATGCGTCGCTTTTCACCCATGGAGCCTAAAACCTTTCTTTTTAACTAAAGAATGGATTTTTCTCTTATTTGGGAGTTTTGTATGTTCTATATGGATTAAATTCATGTGTTTCCTTAGTAGTTTGACTCTGTTAATGTCCAAGAATGACTTCATGAAAAGTTAAGTTATCTCACGACTTAAGCTTCAATCTCTCATGTTATATTCAAGTGAATTTCATGTTGCATCATCAAGTTATGACCTTAGTCATGTAACCATGCCGTTTTTCAATGTTTAAGGCATTCCCATGTTCATTAACCTCATGTGTTTGATGAAAGTTTTATGTTTTGGGATATTTGAACCATGATGACAGACTATTGTATTTCAAGTTTGATATTATATTTTCTTTATAATCATTTAGTACTGATGGGTTATGAACATCCAATACCTATGTGTTTTACATGATTTCCATTTTTTTAAGTAACAAGTCAGTTAGATCATATTTTAAATATGATATTCAGAACACCATGATCATATGGAGCATTATCAGTTTATATGTTTATAATTACCTCAGAATCCATATGCACTATTATTTTTAGAATACCATGACCTGAGCTTATCAGTTATCAGTGCCAACACCAAGTAGTATTTCAGTGTCTTTTATTTGGGAGTAGGATTTAGCACCGAGTATGAAGTATGGGTTCAAAATATCCTACTTCCCCAGAAACTACGTTCTATCATAGGTTTACGAGCCTCGCCAGAGAGCATTTTCCCTTATCCAATATGGGCTCAATTTAGTGATCATTCTAGTTCAGGTTCTATTTCGATGGCAATGATAGAACAGCCCTCCTGAATGTGGGTCAGCCGTTGGACTCCATGGTAGCTCACATGGTTTGTGTTAGTTACATGATAGCTCCCACAATTTTAGTCAGTATTTTAGTATACTTCAATTCAGTTTTGGTTGACCAAGTATACAAATTGCTAGTTAATCAGTCATATAGATTTTAGTCTTTCAGATTACAGATTATTTAAGAAATATGTTTATGCTTGGTCCTACTTTCTCAGATTTTATATATTCATGCATTTATGCTCAATCATCAAATATATTTCAGCCAGTCCTCATCTCAAATACCAGTATATTCAAAGTACTGACCGCATACTTTTCTTTAGGCTATGTTGCTTATAACATAGGTTTGGATGCAGTTTCCTGATCGTTCTTAGATAACTTAGCATTACTCAGCAGTAGTAGTGGTGAGTCCTTAACCGCCGAGGATATGATTTATTTATCTTAATAATTTTAGTATTTTCTTATGTTCAGTCAGTCAGAGTTAGTTAGGGGTCTGTCCCATCAACTCCACATGATGTTTAAAGGCTTTTAGACTTATCAGTTAGACAATTAGTCCTTTATTTTTGTATTATCAGTTGCTTTAGACAAATAATCTGGTTTTTAATATTTTATCAGATATTTTATAATGTTGATGACACGTATTTCAGTATTCAGATTTACAGTACCTTATAAGTTCACCTTTCGTACATAAATTATATTATTATTTTGCTCAGTGCTTATAGTAGGAACCAGTTCATGGGTTAAGTTATGGTCACTTGTGACTGTAAGAACTGTTGTCATGACTAGGGGTAGCCTCGGATCGTGACAAAACTTAGTATCAGAGCCTAAGGTTTTAAAGTCTCCTAGGGAGTCTCAAGACGCGTTCAATAGAGTCTTGTTCATGGGTGTGAAGCACGCTACACTTATGGACTACAAGATACGAGACATTTTAGGAAAGTTTCCTTTCTTTCAGTATGTATGTCATGTGAAAGAGCATCTGCTCTATTTAATTCCTCTTTCTTATTCATCCTTCATCCCGTTTGTAGGCAGTGCCTCCAAAGAAATAACGAAAGAAGGAATAGGGATCAACCTGCACCTCCACCTATTCAGGAAGATCCTTTGAATGAGCATGTCTCTCATACTAAATTCAGGACCGCTTTCATGACCGTGGCCCATTTCATAGCTTCTTAGAACAATCAGCAGGTTGTTGCCCTAGGCTGTTGCCGAATTCAAGGCCACTTTTACTCAGATGAATCCCTTTTTATTTTTTGGATCCAAGTCTGATGAGGATCCATAAAAGTTTCTAGACATGGTGCAGAAAGTGACAGATATCATGGGTGTCACTTAAGTGAGAGTGCAGAGTTGGCTACATACCTATTGAAATATGTAGCTCACACCTATTTTTTTCAATCTTCATGAAGAAAGATCGAGGTGTTGATACAAGGATTATAAAGTGTGAGGTTTATGCTTTATTAGACCTCAGAGCTTCACTTTATTTTATGATTTCTTATATAGATGTCAATTTTGGTGTCAGTCCCAAAATATTAGCAAAACCTTTCTCAGTGTCTACCCCAGTCTATTATAGCCAGACGGGTATACAGAAATTACTCGATCATAGTATCTCAAAAAATCACCTCAGTTGATCTCGTAGAGTTAGAGATGACCAATTTCGATGTTATTCTCAACATGGATTAGTTCCACTCTTGCTATGCCTCAGTTGACTGTAGAAAAAAAGTTTTAGAATGAACTAATCATCGAATGGAGGGGTAGTACTTCAGTGCTAAGGGGTCAGATTATTTCATATCTTAAAGCCAGAAAAATGATATCTAAGGGGTGTGTTTACCATTGTGTCTGAGTTAAAGACTTAAATTCTGAGACTCTGAGTCTTGATTCAGTTTTAGTAGTAAGGGAATTTCTAGAATTATTCTATGAAGATCCTCTTGGAGTCCTTTACGAGAGAGAAATAGACTTTTGAATAGATCTTATTTTAGATACCTAACCTATCTCTATTCCACCCTAGAGAATGGCTTTAGCTGAGCTTAAAGAATTAAGGAAAAAGTTGAAAGATCTTTTAGATAAAGGTTTTATCAGGTCTAGTATTTCTCCATGGGATGCTCCAGTCTTATTCGTTTGTAAGAAAGATGGTTCTCTCAGAATATGCATAGACCATCGTCAGTTGAACAAATTCATAATCAAGAAAAAGTATCCACTCCCCATAATTGATGGCTTGTTTGGTCAACTTTATGGTACCAGTTATTTCTTGAAGATAAACCTCAGATCTGGCTATCATCATCTTAGAGTCAAAGAATGTGACATTTTGAAAATAGCTTTTAGGACTCGGCATGGTCATTCTAAATTCCTAGTTATGATCTTCGGGCTAACAAATTCCCCTGCAACTTTCAAGGACTTGATGAACAGGGTGTTCAACTAGTACTTGGATATGTTTGTCTTAGTCTTTGTTGAAGATATCCTTGTCTATTCCCACAGTGAGAATGATCATGCAAATCATCTGAGGGTTGTGTTGCATACCCTTAGAGATCATCAGTTGTTTGCTAAGTTAAGTAAGTACAAATTTTGGCTAAAATTAGTAGCTTTCCTTGGCCATATAATTTCTAGTGATGACATTTGAGTTGACCCTCAAAATATCAAAGTAGTGAGAAAATTACCTAGACCCATCTTTCTATCAGATATCAGGACTTTCTTGTGTTTGGATGGCTATTACAGATGGTTAGTTGAAGCATTTTATTCTATTGCATCCCCATGTCACGATTGATTCAGAAAAATTTCAAATTTCAGTGGTTAGATTCTTGTGAGAAATGTATTCAGGAGTTGAAGACTCGACTCACTTTCACCCCAGTCTTGACTTTGCCAGATAGTTCAGATGGATTTGTAGTTTAATTTTATGCTTCCAGAGTTGGTCTTGGTTGTGTTTTCATGCAGAGAGGTGAGGTCATGGCCTATGCCTCTAGACAGCTTAAATTTCATAAAATAAATTATCCAACCCATGATCTTAAGTTGGCAACTATTGTTTTTGCCAAGAAAATTTAGAGACACTATCTTTATGGGGTTAATATTGATGTGTTCATGGATCATAAGAGTTTACAGTGCGTGTTAACACAGAATGATTTGAATCTTCATAATAAAAGGTGGTTTGAGTTGTTAAAATATTATGATATGAGTGTGTTGTATCATCCGGGCAAGGCTAATGTAGTGGCAGATTCCCTTAGTAGATTATCTATAGATAGTGTTGCTCTTGATGAGGGAGACAAGAAAAAGTTAGTTAGTTAGGTTCATCAGCTTGCTAGATTAGGAGTTCGATTGGTTGATTCAGCTAAAGGTAGTATATGGGTTAAGAATGGCTCGGAATCTTCTTGGGTTGCTGAAGTGAAAGAAAAACAAGAAACAGATCCTAGTTTGGTTAAGTTAAAAAAGGAAATTAGAGATCATAAAGTAGAGGTTTTCTCCTAAAAGAGAGATAGTGTGGTTCATTGTCAAGGCAGGTTAGGTGTTTAGTGTGTTACTAGGTTGAGACAATGAATACTTTCAAAAGTGCATGGTATATAGTATTGTATTACTCATGAGCCACTAATATGTATCGTGATTTATGAGAAATCTACTGGTGGAGTGGTATGAAGAATGATATTGCAGAGTTTGTGGCTAAATATTCAAATTGTTCGCAATTTAAAATTAAGCACCAAAGGCCTAGTGGTAAGTTGCAGGAGTTCATCATTACCACTTGGAAGTGGGTAGTGGTGAACATGGATTTTATGATAGGATAGCCTCTTACGCATCGTCAACATGATTTGATATGGGTCATTGTAGATAGAATGACCATGTCAACCTATTTCTTACCATTTCACACATCGTATTCAATCGAGGATTATGCTAGACTCTATCTCAGAGAATTGGTTAAGTTGCATAGGATTCCGTTGTCTATCATTTCAAATAGAGGGACTTAGTTTACCTCTTATTTTTGGAAGGCTTTTTAAAAGGGTCTTGGTACCCAAGTTCATCTGAGTATTACTTTTTATCCACAGACAGATAGTCAGGCAGAGATGACCATTCAGACTTTAGAGGACATATTGAGGGCGTGTGTTATTAATTTTAAAGGTAGTTGGGATGACCACCTACCATTGATTGAGTTTTCCTATAATAATAGTTATGACTACAGTATTTAAATGGATCCATTTGAAGCTCCTTATGGGAGGAGATATAGATCTCCAATTAGTCGATTTGAGGTAAGTGAGGTTGCTTTGATAGCGCTAGACTCGGTGTTTGAGGCAATGGAGAAAGTTTAGTTGTTTGGGAGAGGCTGAAAATAGCCCAAAGTCATCAGAAATCTTATACAGATGTGAGGAGAAGAGATCTTAAGGTTGATGCTGGTGATTTAGTTTATTTGAAAATTACTCCCATGAAGGGAGTAAAGAGCTTTGGAAAGAAAGGGAAGCTCAACTAACAATATGTTGGCCCTTATAGAATCATGAACTATTTTGGGAAGGTAACTTATGAGATTAAGTTGCCTGTAGATTTGGCAATAGTGTATCCGGTGTTTCATGTTCCCTTGTTAAAGAAATGTATTAGAGATTCAACTGTTGTTATTCCTTTAGAGAGTATGGATGTACAGGATAGCCTTTCCTATGAAGAAGTCCCAATTTAGATCATTAATCACCCAATTAGTAGACTATGGAATAAAGAAGTTCCCTTGGTTAAAGTTCTATAGTGGAATCAGTTTGTTGAGGGAGCTAATGGGAAACAGAAGCGGATATGCGAGCCAATTACCCTCATCTTTTCTCTGCAAACTCAGATTCAACTTGAGGTAATGATTTTTCATAGATTGGTTCATTTTCGTTATCTGTTTCAGCTATGTAACCATTCTCATGGCATTGCATGCATTCACGAAACTAGTTTAGTTCATGTATCATGCTTCAAACTCAGTTATGTAATCATGTTCCAAGTCATTCATATTTAGTATACGATCTCAGTTGCTTTAGTGTTCTTAGTCTAAACAGTTTCATTTGCGGATGAATGTTCCCAAGGGGAAGATATTGTAATACCCCATAATATTCTTTGCTTGATTTAGCTCTTAGTTGTATGCATAAGGGGTCCAAGGCTTGAAAATTTCAGTAAGTGTTGGGACTTAGTCATTTTTAAGACCCCTAAATTTACAGATTTTAGTTTGGTCTTCCCATCCCCAAAATGTTAGGTTTTAAGTTGATTGATAATTAGGGAGGTTAAAAGTAAGTCTCTTGGGAGTTTCAATTTTTTTGGACAAGGTTTGGGGTATGTTTGGATAATGGAAATAGATAGTCTTCGTGATTAGTTTTGAGTGGTGAATATACCACTCATTTACACTTAACATTCGTGCACACTACTACGATTGGAGTGTAAAGGTAAGACACATTTGGGGTTAAATGTACTAATTTCCATATATAGCAGGTATACAAGTGCTGAGAAAAAAAGAAGCAAACTTGAGCCAAAAAGGATAAAAGAGGGAGCTGAAGTGCAAGAGCTGGACAAGATGAAGCAGGATCAGGATATAGCCCTCAGATATCACGATCGCAGGAGTTAGCTCACGATCGCAGTGAGTCAAAGATATTCGATATACTGTGATTACGATGGACTAACCACGATCGTAGTGAGTGCAATTGCGATCAATTTTCCGCCATCGTGCGAGAGTAGAAAATGGCCCTAGGGCAGAGACATCATTTTGACCAGCCGACCCCAAATCCCATTTAAGGCTCAAATCTGAATCATTCCAAAATCTATCAATCTACAACCCTACCTCTCATACTTAGTTTATAGTTTTTGAATTTCTTAAAGCATGGAGCTCAAATTTGTACTAATTTGAGCTAAGAAGACATTAGAGTAACTTCTAAGGGTAGATTTAGCTTTGTTTATTGAAGATTCATTTGAGTCTAAAGTGTGGTTTGCCCTATCTTTATTTTTTATATGAATAACTTTAATAGATATCTTGGTTTATTTGTGCTTATTATTATTATTATTATGATTTTTTAGATCTACCTCTTGGGATTATGTTTGAATAGGAAGCAATGGTACATGGTTTGCGATGTATTTGTGTAGATTCTAGTTTGTAAATGATTGGTTCTTCTATTGCTTGATTAAATTGGTTGGTATTTATGGGTGAAATCCCCAAATACCCACATGGGTTTGATAGGTGAAAACTCTAAACTCTAGAAAGCTCTAAGCCATCTTCGAAAGAAGGTTTTGGGTGAACTTTATGAATACACATTACCCCTGAAAGAGGGATGTATAGTAGACAATTTATGGGTATAGTTTACTAATTTTCACTATCTTAGAAATAAGGGTGAAAATGAGGTTGACTATCCCTCGGGTTCCATCCTATAAATAAGGGTACCTAATTGAGGTATTTGGTGTGTTTAATTTCACACTCATTAGATACTTGAAAGTTTCAATGAGTGTCATCTTTGTGGCTTTTTTGAAAAACTAGCCTCAAAGTCTTTAAACCTAGCCTACCATATCACCAACAACTAGAATTTGCATCGAATCATTACATACCCATGCATATCTTGGCCCTAGGATAGCATATTCCCAAGATCCATTACTAATTGATTACACTCTAATTATTCTTAGTATCAAGTTAGTCCCTTAGAATCCCAAGAATTACTTTCATATTTGAAAACATCAAAAAACCCCAAACTATTTTGTACCATAGATTTGAATCTAGTTAGTAGCTTTCATTCTGAACCTACTTAATCGTAACTCACATTGTTCCTTGTGGATTCGACCCACACTCCTAGTTGGGTAAATATATTGACAACGACTGCCTTGCACTTAATTGGACGTGTAAGTTGAGTGTTATAAAAAATGGCACCATTGTCGGGGAACAATTTGGCGTATTGAGTTAGTTTGTAATTTTAGCTTACTTGCTTAAATTCAAACTTGTAAATATTTGTTTGTTATTTTCTTTTATTTCTTTTGTTAGGTAGATTTTTTTTGTTCATTTGTTGATATGGCATCTTGGAATGAACGTGAGTTCGGTGGTTCAAAATTCTATCATGACAATCTATGTACATATTGTAATGGACACCACTTTTGGCAAGATTATAGATATGCTCCTCGGAGAGAGATGTGTGCACCATCTCGTTCTTGTAAGGAGTATATATGTTCTTTGTGTGGTGGTTAAGATGGAAACTGGAGTGATTGTCCAAATTCACCCTCCCCTCATTACGCTAACCCGATTTCTATTTCTTTTTATGATTCTAATAGGTCTTATGAGAAAGAAACGAAAGAACAATGCATGAAAAATATTGGTACTGAAGATTTGCTTCAACATATCTTGGAACAGGTGACATCATTGGAGGATGATTTATGACATTGGAATGAATGTCCAAATACCCCCCCTTGGTATGCTAACCCAAATACTAGCTCTTCTTGTGGATTTAATAGGTCTTATGACAAAGAAAGTGAAGAACGAAGCACGGAAAATACTAGCATTGAAGTAATGCTTCAACATATCTTAGCATTGACAACAATGGTGGAGGAGGAAGAAATTCTTATCCTTCAATCCATGGGGCATATAATGAGGAAAACAAGAAGATAGAAGATATGGGCAAGAAAGTTAATCATTCTAATACTACGACCATGCCCACACTTCTAAATGAGCTTAACATTGAAGAATCCTTGGTGATTTCCCAACTAATCGGGCACAATATAGTTGTAGACGTCGGAATAAAGGAAATTGTGCTAGAGTCAAAAGAAGAATCCAAGAAAATTTCTTCTGAAGACTTTAGTTCATTTTGAGGTAAAGACGACCAATGGAATGCAGCTCCAGAAATAAGGAAAAGGCCCATTCTTCCCACTTTTCAACATTATGCTTGGAGAATTTGATGAAAGTCAATCCACCTGAGAAAGTGATGAATATTGGAGAAAAGGAGAATTTTCCTTATATTTTGGAGTATATATTTCCAAAAGGCCATTCTAAGACCCCAACCTTGAAGGCCAAGAAGCTAAAAGATCTATGTCCAATTAGTGGCCTTCTAATGTTCTCACCGTTGACCAATGAGCCCATAAGAAAGTTGATGTAAAATTGGGCAAATGGTTCAAATCTTCAAAGTGGCATGATAGAGTATATTCTATCATGCCCTTACATTTGCCCAATGAACCTCAAAGATGGAATGATAAAAAGGATTAAATCCACTAAGTGGAGACACAAATAAGGATCAAATAGGCGTCATGCTACAACATTAAATCAAGCGATTGATGGGAGAAAACCCATCATTTTTATATTTACACTATTTAATTTTGAATAAGTAACATAATTTTGATGTTTTATAGGTGCTTTGGACAGGATTGGAAGCACAAAATAGGGGAAATGCAAGTTTAGAAATGTGGTAGCCATGTATAAAAATAGGGTAAAATAGAGGAGCAGATGACCTTAGTTACCACAATCGCGGGTTAAGTGCTGCGATCGTGGTATTACGATCGCACCTGTAAGTCCGCGATAGCGCCTCTGTGTCCCATATTCCACATGGTTATCAATGCGGCTTCAGGGATCCCTTTAACCCTTCTTATGCTTTTATGTTATGTAGTGAGGTCACTACAAGTCTTATAGTTGGGGGTACAGCCCTACCCTTGTGTATATTCATTGTCTTGCTATACTTAAACTTAGTTCACTCAAGGCATGAAAATTTTGTGAATTAATTGTTTTCATTTGTAGTTATCTATTTCTTATTATAATGACGTTAGGCGAGCCTTTCCCTATGATAGATTGAGTGACGACATTCTTAAGGAAAACTCATTATGGTCTTGAGCCATAGATACAGGGGAAGTCTGAGTACCTGTGGCATCAAGGCTATAAATGCAAAGAAAATCTAAATACCTATGGTATTATGAAATTAGGATTGCACTAGTACCATTAGTGAAGTCTGAGTAGCCATATGGACGACTTGCCTATATTAATCCACAATGTGAGACCAAGGTTTGGATTGTTGCCATGGTTAGAAAATTGTGCATGGTGCTGATGCAAAGCGAACACACCCCTCCATCCAAAGTTTTTGAAAAATCAAGGGCATAGACTTGAGCAAGATTGTAACACTTCTTTTTCTCTTTTTTCGACCCTAAATTTTTAACTTGTGAAAGTTGATAGATACTACATTTTTGTCTCTAACGAAAGGGGATGATTGAACCTCCTTGGCAAATGTACATCCTATGTGTGGTGAGCTTATTTGTTTGAATCTTATGTGTACTTGTACCATCTAAAATTTCCCCCATTAGTCTCTCAATGCTAATGTTGATTGTAATTCATTTGATAAATAATCATAGGCCATTTTTTGGCATTGAAAACCCATTTTAGCCTAAGAAGCCTACCTGTATATGAATATAATCCCTAGTCACCCACTTCGAGCCTTTCAAACTTTCTTCAAAAAACTCATTACAAATCGTGAACCATTCTTTTAAACCTCTTTTGAGCCATGCCATCCTTGAACTTAAAAATGAAACTTGAGGCTAAAAGCCTTAGTTAGGGGTGGTAAAGATTGATGAAAGTAAGTTTGGGGGCACGAAGTTGTAAATGAAATGCCTATTGTACCTTAGCATTGAAAAGAAATGAAAGAAAAATAAATGATTCAACGAAGGAGGGAATTGCATGAAAATTGCAAGTAAAAGAAATAGAAGAAAATGGGCGAACAAAGGAAGAAAAATATAGGCATATGAAAATAGAGAAAACAATGAGAAATGACCCATAGTAAAAAAGAAGGATAAAATAGACTGATGTAGATGTTCAAGGAGGGTGTAACTATGTTGTTACAAATGAAATCCTACCCTAACCCAAACCTACATTACAAACTTAGAAAGCCCTTTGAGATCTTCAACCATTTACTTTCTTTGTAGTGGGGATTGAAAATAAGGGCAAGCCTATGGAATGCAACTTGTTGCATAGAGATTTACTTTGTGAAGGAGAGAATTTTTTGCACTTAAATTTCTTGTTGCATATTTGATGACTTGGTGTGTGGAATTTTCTTTCTTGTAGGGAGGCATGTAAACAAGTTGAAGTGGGAAATTTTTTCATCTCCCGATATATGAGGCAAAAGAGGTATAACGTACTCGAGGTCAAAGAGTAGTCATTTCTTGAGTACTAGTTATTGTTGAAAGATTGCTTTTTGAAGTCTTTTTCATTCTTGAAAATTATGTGTTATGTTGAGGGGTGTCGTGAAAATAGTCTTGCTCATGCTTAAAGAGCTATTTGTGGTAGTAATCAAGTTGAAGTTATCATGATCATTTGAGTCATCTAATTTAGGCATAAAAGTGCATTGTCTCAGGGTAAAAGGTAGTGTTGCTTGAGGACAAGCAAAACTTTACGTTAGGCATGTCGATGAGTGGTGAATTTACCACTCATTTACACTCAACATTTATGCACACTACTAAGATTTGAATGTAAAAGTAAGACACATATGGGGTTAAATGTACTAATTCTCATATTTTGTAGGAATACAAGTACTGAGAAGAAAAAAAGCAAACTTGAGCTAAAAAGGATCAAAAAAAGAATTAAAGTGCAAGAGCTAGACAATCTAAAGCAGGATCAGGATCTATCCCTTAGATATCACAATCGCGGGCATTAGCCCGCAATCATTGTGATTCAAACTAGTCGACCTACTATAATTGTGAGGGACTAATTGTGATCGCAGTGAGTGAAATCGCGATCAATTTTCTGTGATTATGTGAGAGCAGAAAATGACCCTAGGGCAGAGACGTCATTTTGACCAGCCGACCCCAAATTCTATTTAAGGCTCAAAACCCAATCATTCGATAATCTATTAATATACAACCCTACCTCTCATTCTTAGTTTAGGGTTTTCGTAATTTCTTGGAGCTTGGAGCTTAAATTTGTACTAATTTGAGCTAAGAAGACATTAGAGTAAATTTCAAGTGCAGATTTGGCTTTGCCTATTGAAGATTCATTTAAGTCTAAAGTGTGGTTTACCCTATCTTTATTTTTCATATGAATAACTTTAATAGACATCTTGGTTTATTTGTTCTCATTATTATTATGATTTGCTAGATCTACCTCTTGGGATTATGTTTGAATTGAAAGAAATAGTGCATGGGTTGTGAGTATTTGTGTAGATTCTTGTTTATTGATGATTGATTCTTCTATTGCTTGAATAAATTGTTTGGGATTTATGGGTGAAAGCCCCAAATACCCATATAGGTTTGATCGGTGAAAACTCCGAACTCTAGAAAGCTCTAAGCCGTCTTCGAAAGAAGGGTTTTGGGTTAACTTTAGGAATCCACATTATCCTTGAAAGAGGGATGCGGGAACCAAGGAAATAGTACACAATTTATAGGTATAGTTTACTAATTTTCACTATCTTAGAAATAAGGGTGAATAAGAGATTGACTATCCCTCGGGTTCCATCCTAGAAATAGGGGTGCCTAATTGAGGTATTGGGTAGCTTTAAGTGCATACTCATTAGGTGCTTGAAAGGTTCAAAGAGTGACATCTTTGTTGTTTTGTTGAAAAACTAGTCTCAAAGTCTTAAAACCTAGCCTAGCATATGACCAACAACTATAATTTGCATTGAATCATTACATACCCATGCATATCTTGCCCCTAGGATAGCATAGTCCTAAGATCCGTTCCTAATTGTTTACACTCTAATTATTTGTAGTCTCAAGTTAGTCTATTAGAGGCCCAAGAATTACTTTCATGTTTGAAAACTTAAAAAACGCCCCAACCATTTTGTACCATAGGTTTGAATCTAGTAAGTAGTTCTCATTCGAACCTAATTAATCGCCACTCACATTATTTCCCATAGATTTGAGCCTGACTCCTAGTTGGGTATATTTACAACGACCGCCTTGCACTTAATTGGACGTGTAAGTTGAGTGTTATCAATAAGCCTGCATCGCTGTAGTAGTCCTGACTTGATGCTGTAGCGACGCGGTAAAGGATTTCTTCGACCATAATAAGGTCGCATTGTGGTGATGTTGTTGCATCCTATTTTTTATTTAAATAATCAAGGGAAAATTGGGTCTTTCCCTCTCAACCTAAATCATCCATAATACGACTTGGGGCATCTATAGGGGAATTATTTGCCCTTTTTTCTCAAAATCACTCTCAAGAAACCCTCTTACATCCCCAAGAACAAATTCAAATCCTTTTCCCCAAGAAATCAAGAATCCAAGTTTTCCAAGTTCAAGAATCTTCAATAAAGCACCAATAATTGGGTTTATTTCACAAATCAAGAAGCTTAAGGTATGTGGGATGTCCATCCATGTGTCCTTTTTCACCTATGGAGCCCCAAAACCCTCTTTTTAACTAAAGAATGGATTTTTCTCTTATTATGGGGTTTTGTATGTTCAAGATGGATTAAATTCATATGTTTCCTTAGTAGTTAGACTTTATTAATGTCCAGGAATGATTTCATGAAAAGTTAGGTCTTCTCATGACTTAAGCTTCAATCGCTCATTTATATTCAAGTGAATTTCATGTTGTATTATCAAATTATGACCTTAGTCACGTAACAATGCTATTTTCCCACGTTTAATACATTACCATGTTCAAGTTCATCATTCTCACATATTTGATGAAGTGTCTATGTTTTGGGATTTTTGAACCATGATTACATACTACAGTATTTCAAGTTTGATTTCATATTTTCGTTATTATCATTCAGTATTGGCGTGGTATGAACACCCGACACCTATTTTACATGATTTCCATTTTTTAAGTAACAAGTCAGTCAAATCATGGTTTTAATATCATATTCAGAACACCAAGATCATGCAGAGCATTTTTAGTTTATATGTTTATAAGTACCTAAGAATCATATGCACTGTTATTTTCAGAATACCATGATCTGAGCTTATCAGTTATCAGTAATCAGTGTATGCACCAGTTAGTATTTCAGTTTCTTTCTGTTGGGAGTAGGATTTAGCACCGACTAGGAAGTGTGGGTTCAGCATATCCTACTTCCCCAGAAACTACGTGCCATCTTAGGTTTAGAGGCCTCGCTTGAGAGTCTTTCCCCTTGTCCAATATGGGCTAAGTTTACTGCTCACTCCAGTTTAGGTTCTATTTCGATGGAAAGGATAGAAAAACCCTTCTCAACATGGGTCAGACTTTGGACTCTATGGTAGCTCATATGGTTTATGTCGATTTCATGATAGCTCCCACAATTTTAGTTAGTATTTCAGTGTACTTACGTTCAGATTTGCTTGGCTAAGTATACATATTGCTAGTTAATCAGTCATACAAATTTTTGTCTTTCAATTTACAAATAATTTTAGAAACATATTTATGATTGATCTTGTATTCTCAAATATTATACATTCATGAATTGATGCTCAATTATCTTATGCATTTAAGCCAATCGTCATCTCATATACCAGTATATTCAAAGTAATAACTGCATACTTTTCTTTGTACTATGTTGTCCTATAACATATGCTCCGACGCATAGTTTCCATACCATTCTTAGATAGCTCAGTGTTACTCACCAGTAGTAGTGGTGAGTCCTCATTCATCGAGGACATGATTTGTTTATCATAGTTATATCAATATTTCCTTATGTTCAGTCAGTCAGAGTTAGTTGGGGGTCTGTCTCATCAACTCTTTATGAAGTTCAGAGGCTTTCAGACATATCAGTTAGACAGTCAGTCATTTTTTTAGTATTATTAGTTGCTTCAGACATACAATCTAGTTTTTAGTATTTTATCAGATATTTCAAACATATTGATGACATGTATTTCAGTATTCAGATTTATAGTACCTTATTAATTCACCTTCCACAGATGGATTGTATTACTGTTTTACTTAGTGCTCACATCAGGTAGCAGTTCATGGGTTCGGTTGTGGTCACTTGTGACCATAATCACCATTGTCATGACTAGGAATCAGCCTCGAGTTCATTCATATTGATGCCTTTAAGGAGTTTGCTTACCCTAGGATACTGACTTTGCGCTAAGGATTTTTTGTGGAGTTGATCTACCTCTGAGAGCATGAGTCATTTTTAAGAATCTTCCAAACTATGAAGAAAGAGAAAAAAATTAACATTTAGAAATAAATAATAAGGAAAGAGAATATACATGTTATTTCAATTAAAGTTCTTTAATTTACTATCTTCCGAGGAGATTTTGGGTTAATTGGTTGCTTATTCCCTTCAGCCTCTTTCCTATTGTTAGCCTTGGCATGGTTACTCCACAATTCCATAAGGTTTTCTTCCTTGAGAAACTACTTCGCAAATTGACTCAAATAGTGGTAGTTCCCAGTGTCTTGCACATACATCCTATGTTATTCGACCACATATTTATTGTGAGGGTCTGGGCTGGTACAAATTGGTTTTAGGAGCTTAGTCCTTGTAATATCCCAAATGATCGATACTAACTCCCCCAAGTTGATAGTGAAATATTACTTTGAAAAAGAGGGGTTGTGGTTGATGGCCTATACTCTGGGTTTCTAAGATTCCCTAGCCTAGAGGCCCTTCCATTGAAAGTCCCTTTTCTCGGAATGAGATGAGGCTGCGAATTGGGGGCTAGTGTATCATCTTGCTCCTACTTTTGGATTCATCAGTTAGCGTGTATATCTTTCTTTGGATGGTCCTTTTGGATTACCCCAATTCATGTAATTTTAAGATTGTTTATCCTCTTAATGCCACGGGTCCTTTCTAGCCTTTGTTTATTTCACAGATGAAGGGTGTTTCTTTTAAATTGACTATAATCATCCTCTATTCAAATCTTTGATTTATAAAGGATATGCACTTCAGCCCATGTCATGGCCTCAAAATCCATCAAATTTTCTTTAGTTTGAATAATCAACTGTGCTCTGGGGATTCATGCCCTTTCTTAAGGCTTCTGTTGCCCATTAAATTACACCATAGGCAATTGTATGGGCTACTTATGGAATTTATCAATGAACTACTACAGTAACTTTGTCTATCCTTGTTCAATCTTTAAGATCTCCCTTTTGTGGGGTCATACTTTTATAGCTCCAACATGAGCCTTGAGAAAGCTATTTCTGTACATGTTTAAAATTTTAATAGAATTTTTGGGTAGGAAAGAGTACCAGCCCAGAGCCCCGCTCAAGATGATTTTGTCAAACTTCTTGACCATCACTGACTCAGTCTTCTAAATTGTTAGATAATACTCTTTCATAGCAATAGTGAAGAACAACAAATGTTCTAAGGGTTGGTGTTCCCATCATATTTAGTGATGTCTGATATCTTAAACCTCTTAGGGATGGGCCTGGTTACCACACTATCCTTATAAGGCAACTTCACTTAGCCTTTTTTGTATGGCCCTTTAGATATGAGAGTGACTTCTAGAAAATGGTTCATACGTTATGGAGATTTGTGCTTTATGCCTTTGTCACTTTTCTCAGTATTTTTACAGTGGATGATAGTATTTGTAATACTCCATACTTTTCCTAGCTTAAATTTGTCCGTATAATGTCAATAATTTGCTTCAAAGATGAATACCATTTATTTCATGCGGTATGTTCAATCGAATTTGACAGTGTGCCACCTGGGCACTTGGCGCATCACGGAGAAGGCAAAATCTGCAAGTGTCAAATTCTAGTGGTCCTCCACGATAGCCCCACGTCGTGGAGAAGCCTATTTTCCCAATTGTCCTATTCCAGTGAGACTCCATGAGGCTGGTACGCTGCGCCAAGGGATAAAATGGAAATCCAAGGGGCACCGTAATTGTGGCGCATCACGGTGAGCACCCAATTCCCGTTAATTCTTTTCCAGTGAGCCACCGCGATAGTGGCGCGTCGTGGTGGCCCAGTAAATCAAAATTTTTGGGTCATTTTTCTAGTTCCATTTAGGAGTTTAAAAAAGGTATTTTGGTGAATTACCTAATTCCCAATCCATCCAAAACACATCATTAAGCTTATACCAAAGCACTTTATGCTTATTTCATCACTTTTCTCCCAAAAGAAAACCCTAGATAATCAAAGCTTCTTCTCCAAGAAATCCAAGTTCCTTTATTAATTCTCCAAAGAAATTCAAGATAAGGATTCCAAATACAAGAACTCTAAGAATTCATCTTCAAAGAACCAATAGAGATCCAAGATTCAAGTTTTAGCAATAAGATCATCAATTGAGGTATGTGGGGTATGAACAAGGATAATTCTTTCATCCTTGTGCCCAAAGCTTGTTTTAAATTTAACTTTTACTAAAGTTTATGTGATTCTCCATGAAATTCAAAAAAGGGTTTACTCCCATTATTGTTATTTATAAGTTTATGATATTCCCAATGATTTAGAAGTTGCATTCCATGATTTTGTTCATATTTTCAAGCATATTGCTGAAATTTATAGATTTTATGATTAATTATAAATGCTTATATTATCAAGAATGAATTTTAAGATGTTTTAACATGAGATTGATGCATGGGTCATTATGCCCTAATTAAGATTGCTATTTCGAGATTATTTATGCTATGAGCACCCTCATATAAGATTATTCTCAGATTTTGTTAAAGATTTGACCTTTTGGTCCTACGATAAGATAAAGAATCCACTTTGTTCATATAACTTGAGATTTAATCTTGTGCTATTTTTTTTGAAGTGCATTTCTTAAGATTTTGAGCATAAGAATAGGAGTAATATTTAGCACCGAGATGGGTAAGTTACTACAGTTTCATACCCCAGAACTACGCGCCACAATAGGATTAAGATTATTCCCACTTCTATACGGATGACTCAAATTGTGATCACATAAGATAGAAGTTCTATTCCGATGGAAAGGGTAGAACACCCCTACCTAACGGGGTCCATACGTGGAACTCCATGGATGCTCACATGGTGTATGTCGGTTAGAAGAACCTCCCAAAAGATCTTCCCTACTCTTAAAATGGTCTATTGGTTTAAAGCCTTAAGATAAGTATTTTCCCTTTCAAAAGGATTTTTAAAGTATTTTCCCTTCTAGTTAAAGAGAAAGATTTACAGAAAATCTTTTAGAAAAACTAAGTGTAAAGGCTCACAAATTTTACTCAGATTATGCTTTACAGAAAGATATTAGCTTAAGATTTCAGAATTAAGAGTAAGTCCTTTCTATACTTATATAATATGATTTAAAGAGAAAATACAAGTACAACTTTCAGAACTAAATGTTTTGGCTCACGATATTTACAAAGTGTTTTTTACTCCTTATAGCTATATATTTTAGTACTTCAGATATTCCAGCTTATGTGAGTCATTTACATTTTGCATGCATTATTTTATAAATTATATTGATAAGATAATGTTTTACTTATGCATTCACCCGCATATACTCAGTACATCCTGAAAGTACTGATCTACATATATTTCTATATGCTACATTGCATCATAATATAGGTATCATTTCAGTTATAGCATGCATACCATATTTAGAGAGATTGCAGCTTCCAGTCAGTAGGTAATGAGTCCTCTTGATTCAAGGACTCGAGTCAGTCATATAGTTTGAGCAGTATTTTATTTTATTTATTTAGTTGTATTAATTTGGGATAGTTGGGGGTCATGTTCTAGCTATCTATAGTCAGTATAGTAGAAATTTCAAAGATGTCAGTTAGAGTTAGTTATGTAATTTAGTCCCTCTTTTTAGAGTTTTATTAGAATGTACAAGTGTGCCAGTATTCTATTTTATCTCAGATTCCATCATGGTTATGTTTTTGCACAGTAAACTCTGGAATTTAATATATTTTTAATCAGTTGCTTATCAGTATGCTAGCTCATGGGTTAGCTTGGGATCATTTATGGTCCTAAGCACCGTGTGATGTCTCAAGACCCATTTTCAGGGTATAACATATTTGAATTGAGACTTTTGGTTCTCCATCCAATTCTCTCACTTTATGTTATTTAGATCTATTCTTAAATTCTTCGTCTTTGTGATCCTTCTCATTCTCCTTAATGGAGTTTGGAGTTCTTAGGCCAAAACCTATTGGAACTCATCCATACTTCTATCCCGGCTTTTAATTCTATCCACAAGATTTATTTAACCTTCAACAAAAGTTTTTAAGATCTATTTAAGGTTTTTTGTGTTATTCACTTCTCCATCGGTTTTTTTTTCTTTATCAAAGAGGTTGCAACCCTTTTTATTAGTGTCCATGTTAGTGATATACACATTGATAAATAGGATCTCCTTATTATGAAGGGTTATTTGGTAGATAGAGTAAGTTGATCCATGGAGTTGTTGTCTTGCTGCATTTTGAGGAGTAAGTACCCTACCAAACTACTCTCCATAATTGCTTATCTCGATGTAGATCTACAATAATATAAAGCAAACAAGCTAACAAAGAAAGAACAAAATTAAATCCACATAGTTTCTCTGGCCCCACGGTGGCTGCCAAACTACTTATAGTGGATTTTATAGTTAAATTTATAGGTGAGTCAACAGTACACATTACATTTGATATTGCTTGAGGTTCGATTCATTAGTTATTAGTGTAGTTAACGATTAAGAGTAAGAAAAATAACAAATGAACAACAATAATTAAGTAGAGCAAATGGGTAAGGGTACTGATACGGGTTAGAACAATATGTAGAAAAATCGTCCTACTAGTAGTGCTTAAATAAACTAGCTAGTATATTCAACTAAGCTGAAATATAAAAATAATTCTTAGATATCAAGTAACTAGTATGCTATTGATTTAAAATAGATGGGAGAAAGAGTGGAAAAAAATCTCTTTACAAGTGAGTAAGGATGGCTATGTATAGGGTACAAACTTAGGCCTTAACCAATCAGTTTCTACTGATAATATCCTAAGGGACCATCGTGTATGTGAGAGTACCACCTATCCTAACTTGCTATAAGCTGACATAGTATTCCCCTAGTTCTGTTCTGCAGGAGCTCATCCGCGTCTCAGAGGGACCGACCATTTTTGTCTGCTACTTGTCATTTTGGGCTATGTTACTAATGCTGATGGGAGGAAGATTCTTTATTCTTTTAGGGGTACTTTTTTATCACGATGACTCTGGGTGCGTCTTTTCATGGTTGAGACATTACAGTATTATTCATAATCTTGAGCTTCTTTCCTGGAGTCCATCACACATTGTGGTAGCGATGTGATATGTCACAAATGGGAAGAGGGAAGCTGGGGTCTATGTACTAGTGGTTTAGGCACTAATTCTCTTTGATGAAGGATCTAATCGCGATTCTCCACGCCGGATCAGCCTCTCTATTGCATAGAGGAAAAATATTTGGATAAATTTAGTAACAAACAATAATAGTAGTAAAAATAAAATATTTTACTATTAGTAATTTGGAAACTCGCGATAATGAATTAGTAGAAAAAAGGACAAAATTGGGTGTCAATATTAACTTTGTCTATGATATTTTAAAGATATTTTTTGAATTCAAGCAATGTAATAAATTTTCGTGCTTTATCACATTATTAGCGTTGTCTCTTTAAATTTTACCAATGGTTATATTAAAAAATATTTATCCTTTACCAATTTGAAAAATTCGAAGGAATAAAAATATTTCCTATTTCATTAGGAAAAATAATTTTATCGTTATCTAATTGATAATTAATGATGGATTACTATGATCACACTCACACACTCAAAGACACACACAAACACACACACACATATATATAAATCAATAATGTGTTTCAATATTCTATTAAGAAAATAATGTATTTAAAAAAGAAAAGAAATGATATTTTTTTAGAAAAAAATAGAAGTGGCTAAGAGGCCTTTTATTAGAATCAAAATCGAATATGTACAAAAATAAATTGGGCTGGCCCAATATCCAAGTCTGGGTACCCGATCCACTCAACCTAAGTAAAAAACAAAAACAAGAAGTTCTAGATTTATCTAACCAAAAAGGAAAGGAAAGTAAAGAAAAAAAAATGGAACAGGGAGCTGAATCACCGTCTCTTTCATCTTCATCTAGTGTAGAAGCTCAAGCTCCTTCTTCGTTTTAGCTGAAAGAAGAACACATCATCCTGCTTCTACTAAAGCTCAAATAAAAAATACAGGTTGAGTTTTTGGATTTTCATATGAGATGTTCAAAATTCTCACAAACGTAATGAAATTATCTCAAGTGAAGACTTCTTCTACTTAATAAAATTCTGATTCACACTTTTACATGGATATAAGTAATTTTCCTTTTCAACTGATGTATTTTTTGTAAGAAAATTTCAATTCTTATCGATTTTATATCCTTGGGAGATTGATCTTATCTTGAATCTAATACCACTACCTAAGTGAACAAAAATCAATAATCCATCGACATTTACTTTTAATAATATGTCCAGAGCCCCATCATAGATCTTTGCTTATTCTCCGATAATCTCTGCATATTGATTGTTGCTAACATGTGTTTGTGCTTATTTTTTATATGCTTTGTGGATTCCTCTTATTTTTATTCACTGTTTCCTTTTTGTTGGTATTGGGTTTTCCTTGACATGATATGTTCAAAATCTGACCAAAAAAGTGTTTGAATATTTTGTATCTAATCCTTTTTACCCTTTTCTTATCGATTAATTGATACTGAAATTTATTCTGTAGCTTTTTTATTCTCATACTAAGAACTTGAGCTTTGTCCATATTTATTATGACCTTAGATCCAGTTGGTAATTGTTGAAAATTAGAGAAATTGAATATTTCAGTACCTGCAAATGAGAAATCATAGTTAGCTAAAAAATCTGCCATATAATTTCCTTCTTTGAATATGTGTTCCACCACTACCTGTCTTCCTTTCATAAGGCTCAGTATTCACCTTATCTCAGTAGAAATACACAGGGATTTTCCATTGTCCAGTTAAGAAATTATGTACTGATAAGGAATCTATTTCCAGTCTCACAGAAAATAGATTTTGAGTGACACAATGTTCAAATTTCAGCCTTAATGCCACAACTTTAGCCATTAAATATGTTGTGTCTCTATTTCTTCTAGTTTTAGCAAAAACTAAATTACCTTGATTATCCCTAAAACAAAAGACAGCTAAACTAAGTCCAGGGATACCCTTTACAGCTCCATCTGAGTTGCATTTCTAAAGAACTCTGTTAGGCAACTTCTAATTCACCACTATGCTTCTTATTCTAGGCCTGTATTCAAATAACAAATTCATCAATTCCACCCATGAATTTGGGATATTGTTCAGTAAAGGAAATAAAGACCTAGCTAAATATATCAAATTCCTTATAATCTTTATCTTCATACTAAAATATAATCTTTTACCACCATGCTTGATGCAATTTCTTGTTTTCCAACTCTGTCTTCGAATTAACATAGGATAAAATTTGTATGTAGGTCTGAGCTTAGAACAAGTGTTGGACTTTCACTATTTAAAAACAGTATCTCTAAGCTACAAAAATAGGCCAGTAACACCTGCTATTGCAGCAAAATATTCCCATAAATCTTTAGAAAACTTGCACTGAATGAACAAATGTTCTAGTATTTGTTGAGTAGTCTCTCCATAATAACAACACACCACATTATCACAAATTCTATTTCTAATAAGAACCTCTTCTATAGGAATTCTATTCTTCCACAATATCCAAAGGAAAAAGGACATTTTAAAAGGTATCCCTTTCATCCATATGTCTTTAAAGTTCCAAAGAATGCCATCCTTGTTCCTTATGTTTTTCCAAGTAGACTTTACAATAAATTTCCCAGATGCTGTCAACATCCACCAAGCCCTATCCTACATATCTGAATGTGTAACACTTTGAATATTCTCTGTAATAAAATCACATACCTCTTCACCAAAATTATTTTGTAGAATATCAACATCTCATCTATCTCCTGAACACAATTGATACACCTTCAATGTGATAATCCTTATGCTTGTCAATAGGTATATAAAAATGGGGTCACCCAACTAGGTCCTGTTATCAAACCATACACTGAAATAACCCACTTTGGGTTACCACTATATTTCTTGATAGAAAAAATCTCTTACCTCAAGCACATGCTTCCAAATTTGTTACCCACCTGTTCATTTAACCAACTGTGGTCTCACCTTTTTGCAATACTTATTCCACTTAAAGTTGGTCCATAAAGTTTTTTGAGTCCTGAAAATCCACCAAAGCTTGGCAAAAAGTGCCTCAGAAACATTAAAGAGGGATTGAAAGCCTAAACCTCTTTCTTTAGGTATGCAAATATCACTCTAAGTCACCCAATGTCTGTTTCTACCTACCTCGTAATAGTTCTATAGAAGTCTTGTAAATAACTTATGCCAATCCTAAATAACAAATTTAGTAGGTGTGATTGTAGATAATATATAAATATAAATACTGCTAAGAACATTCTAAATCAATACTACCTTAGCACCAAATTATAACATCTTCTCTTTCCATGCCTGAAGTTTGTTATGCACTTTCTTTAATAATTCAGCAAAATGAAATTTCTTCTTTTTGGCATGAATAATAAGATAACCAAGATAAATTAAAGAAAAATTACCTTGAGAAAATCCAATTATTTTCTCAACTATCTTGATATCAGAGTGAGCAGTTTTAAGGTAGACATAAAAGAAACTCTTTCGTTTATTGATTAATTTACCAAATTGGTTATCATAATCCTAAAGAATCTTCATAATCATTTACAAATAGATCTTCTCAGAAGAAGCAAAAATGATTTAACCAACTACATAAGCAAGAAGATTAATATTTTCACTCCACTTGGGCAACCCATAATGATCTGAGGTGGATTTATGTATCTCAGTGTAGTATCCTAGATTATTTTGCTTTATTTTAAGGACAAATTCTGTGATTAATGTGTTAATGATGATAAAATTTATTATCTAGTTGTTTAAGTAGTTTATTATAATTTTTAAGGTGTATCTCAAGTAGAGTTACTAGCTTAAACTAGGTGTTTGACTGGTTGATTTCGATGGATTCTAGTGAGTGTAATGAGTTCCTAAGGTTATTAATCTGTAAGTATGACTATAAAAACTTGTTTATAGTGTTTAAAGTAAAATTTAATTAATAAAAGAGTCTAACAATAGTTGAATATTAAAATGGGCAAAAGTAGTTCTTCGCTTAAGTTTCTAGTTCATTGTCGTGGATGTTGTGTTGCTTTGAGCTCTAATCTGTGCTATTTGATTCTATAGGATTCTTGAAGCATTTATTATGATGATATATTTATGATGAGAAAAATGGAAATCAAGTGGAAATAACACCACAAGGCTTGGGATGGAAGGACAAATTCTTAAGACAAGTTTAGACGTCAGAAAGGTGAATTCCAGTGAAGGAATGGGAATAGCCCCGAGGTGCGACCCCTACTCCCATGGACTAACCCACACAGAGCTACCCCTACTCCCATGTACTTACCACGTGGTGCTACCTCCTAAACGCTAATCTAAATCCCTTATTTTATAAAAGAATAAGAACCTTAATTTATTTATGCCTATGTTCTATGCTCTTATTCCCCCATCTGGACTCACAAAGACGACAATGGATGTATTCTATGGGTTGCAAATATATAAAATAGTTATAATAAGAATAAATAAACAACCAAATATTATAAGCAATCAAAACTAAATCAATTCAAAGAAATAGTAATCATGTTCTTGGCCTTAACCCCGGAAAGGGGCTTTTAGCCACTCATGGACATAACTGTCATCAAAATAAATGAA